>NC_064816.1:126812136-126814703 GCF_023721935.1 Panthera uncia
AAGAAATATACTGCCTGGCTAAAATCTGGTTATTAAGTGATTGAACAAAAGGAAGCAAGAACTAGGAAGATAACAGAAGTTTGCTGAACTCTCCCGCTCCCCTGTTCCAGTATGCCATTTAGCTTCATGACCTGGTCACGAGGTTATTTAAGTGCAAGATTTATGTTAGAGATGGAGCAGACCAAGGTCATCAAAGGAGTGTGAAGTGAGAAACTTATCAGAATAGAGGGAGCTTTCTGATTACAGTTAGATTTGTGTTAGGTTGATTATCAACACTTCAGGTTAAATTCAATTAGAAAAACGCATCTCTCAAAGGCAATGTTTAAGAACTGGCTATCTTGGAATGACTTTATTTCCATACTGATACCATTTGAATTTTATGCTAAAAACTTCTTTAATAAAAACCTAAACAGTTAAAAATACATAAAGTATGAAATATATTTTATTGTGAATATCTAAATGGTCATCGAGAATCTTGAAAATAATGTCATATATAGCTTTTTACATATTTAAAATTAAGAGTGACTATCCTATTGATAATTATTTACATTCTTTGGTGGTGTTATCTGGACATGCAACTATTAAAAGCATAGACTCATTACAAAGTATTTTGATGAAACATAATGAAAGCCAGAACAAAAACTTTAATAGGATATTTTAGACAAGGCTTTTTGTTATATCTATATGTAGCCAGTCTAGGCCATATATCTATATGTATACCAGTCTAAGAAATATAATGCCTGGCTAAAATCTGGTTATTAAATGATTGAACAAAAGGAAGCAAGAATTAGGAAGATACAGAAGTTTGCTGAACATGTAAACATGTTGCCTGATGCTATTCAATTATAAGTGATGAGAAGGCTTAAAGAAACAATTCCAATTACGTATGAGTTAAAATGTTATGTGCATATGACATAAGTCTTTATTTTGAACATAAAGTATATACAGTTTAATTAATGGAAATTTCTTCCTATTATTTTAAAATAAATATTAAACAATGTGAGTTTGATGAAGTATCAAATTGCTGGTTGGCACATGTTGCAGTCTGGATACCAGACATTTTATGGAATTCATGAGGTTTTTGTCCATACATGGGAAGAAGACTGATCAGGCAGTTGCAAAGAAGCATAGATAAAGGAGTGGTTAATTTTACCTGATAGTGAAGATGGAAATTTAAGAAACCTTCATAAAAGACATAATGCTTGAACTTGCTTTAATCATGACAGTTCCCTGGGCAAAGGGGAGATATCAATCATGGAAGATGAAGTGGAAGTGTGAGGCACAGCAATGTGGAGCATTGTGGTTTGTGTGCACACAGAGATGAGGCAGGCAGGAAATCAAGGAGAAAACTAAATGCTTGATGAAAAATTAGAGTTTGGAAGAAGGAGAAAATGGTATTAAAGACAATGCTAAGATTTCAAGTCATATTCATTTGTCCTTGAAAACATTTTTGATTGTTATATACATGGATACTACAATGTTTTGATCAAAACCTTATAAAAGTATCTACAAACAGGAAATCTTTTGTCATCAGACATTAGAAAAAAGGTACTTATAACATTGATAATAATCCTGTTAAATAAAATCTCTTCCTGAAAGAAAAGCACAAATCAGTTTTAAAAATAAGGAGTAAGGGGTAAACCTCATTCAACCTGTGGCTTTTATGCTATGGTAGAACAAGATACTGTCTAAAGTATGGCAATTAACAAATCCTTCTTTAATCTAGGAAGTGTCAAATCAATCTTTAAGACTTTTAATATTTATTCAAGTGTGGTGGGGGGGGGAGGACAAAGGGAGAGAAAGGCAGGGAGGGAGAAATGGGAAAGAGAGATTTTAGAAATACTCTTTTAAGAAGGACATATCAGGCAGATATAACATGCATAATCTTCACAGGGATATATGCTTCATTCTATATGAAAATACAGTAATTATTTAATTGGTTAAACTACAAATAGCAGAAGTATATAAACAATTGAATTTATTTAGAATTTTTGCATACAAACAAGCACCCATGATATGAAGTAGAAGAAAAATAGAGCAGAATGCATTATAACATTGTTGTTTCTTCAGTGATGATATTAGATGTAGCAGGGTTTCTTGCTCCCTCCATATTTCCTGCTAAGAGAGTATAAACTTCACCACTAGTCCATATATACACCTAAAATGTCCTCAGCTGTTTTTGGAAGTCCCCAGAGAGAATCTTATGAGTGTTCCCAAATAGATGCTCTCAGTGACTACATGTTTCTTTTTCTTTTGGTCCATGTTTCTTTTGGAGATTTCACCAAGAAGATTCATGAAGGAGTGTTGGTCTCTCCCTGCTTCTTGGTTTGTTTCCTACTATTATCTGTTAATCACCACTGTACCAGGATCTCTCTCAACTGAAGTTGTTCTTTTAAAGAGGGAAAGATACCTCCAAGCACACAAATCTATGTGTCATTCCTTGTCACAAAAGTCTCAGACATGTCAATTTTATTCCCCCAAACTCACTTAAATCATGCATAAACATTTTTTCAGCATCTTGCTTGAGCATCTTTTTTTTTTTTTTTTTTTTTTTTTTTTTTTTTTTT
>NC_064816.1:126814803-126929701 GCF_023721935.1 Panthera uncia
TTTTTTTTTTTTTTTTTTTTTTTTTTTTTTTTTTTTTTTTACTTACATAGGAGTTCATGAAGGTTGGCCTGGAAGCTAACAGTCTACTCAAAGCAGAGCTTGCTTTTTATGCTGAATCTTTTCTTGTCTTTTATTTGAGGATTAGAATTTACAAATAATTGTTTGATTTAAAACTTTTTAACAATTCTATTATATAGGTAGGACACATTATTATCATCACTTTATAGACCAGAAACCTGAAACTTGAAAAGCTGCATTTACTCAGCAAGTAAATTGCAGAGCTAAAACTCAAATCCAAGTTGTCAGAATCCAGATATAGTCCACTATGCTCAACTGTCTTCACAGAGATGGGAGATATGCTGTGTGTCAAATGCCATCCTATAATGTGTAACACCTGCAATTGCAGAATGACATTCTGCCCTTAACAGAGTAGATTCCTCTTACTGATTTTAGGTACCTCATCAAAGCCATCATTCCTCTCAACAAAAATGCATGTTACTGGGGAATTATGTGGAAACACACACTTCACATTTTTTTTTTTTTTACAAATAGATCCAGGGTTTTAGAGATGTCCTGAACCACAGAGCTATATTAAAGGAACATCTGCCCTCTGCATACTGATTCGGTTCTCTAAAGCGGCTTTTATAAAAGAGGTTTTACTGTGTGTATTTCAGTGTTAGTATATATATTTCTTTTGATTTCAAAATCCTTTATCCAAGGCGTATGTTCTTATTAAAAATATTAAATATGCATAAAGGGGATTGAACCTACATGGTAAAGGATAAATTTAATTGAAACACTCAAAAGTTCTCTTTTCCTGGAAGTTGTATTAACAAATTATGGTTTCTTATGTTTACAGTAATGAATTGAACTTTTAAATAATAATACCTGTATATTTGAATTGAATTATATATATAATCTATATATTATAAATCTGTGTATATGTATGTGCAAATATATATTTAATTGCTTCTTCAAATTACTTAAGCAGATTTGAGCAAACACTTCTTGTGCAGACACTTAACAAAGTATTAAAAAAATTTTTTTAATGTCTATTTATTTTTGAGAGAGAAAGAGAGCACAAGCAGGGGAGGGGCAGAGAGAGAGAGGGAGGCACAGAGCCCAAAGTGAGGCTCGAACTTGGGAATGGTGAGATCATGACCTGAGCCAAAGTCGGGCGCTTAACTGACTGAGCCACCCAGGTGCCCCTAACAAAGTATTTTTAATAATTAAAAAATTTTGTCTGCATGACCATTTTAGTCAATTGAGGTGATTGACTAGTAACTGATCAATATCAATAACCTGTATGAACATTGTCAAGGTTGGTAGTGGAGGTAGAAGCTCCACCTCAGTGGTTCTTAACCTTGGCTGCCCTCTGAATCACCTGAGGGACCTTTAAAAAAATGCTTCATGCTGTGGCTTTAGTTTTAGGAATTTTGATTTGACTACATGGAGCATGGCCTGAACAATGGGATCTTTTTTAAAGCTTCTCAAGTGGTTCTAGTTTGTATCTAAAGTTAGCATTCACTGCCATACTGCATTTGTTTCCCCCCAAATGGGATAATTCTCAAACAGCACAGGAAAGAGCATATTCATTATAATCTGTCAAACCAGGACAAATTGAGATTATTTTTGAGGAGAGGAGCTCTATTTAACTAGAGTATAGGGGACCAAAGTGGTAAATTCAGCCCACTCTTATAAATCAATCTTTTTTTCTTCTTATAAATTACATACACCAGATAAAATCTGAATTGATAAACATGCAGCTATATGCTGCTTACATAGTCTGTGTAATTAACCTTTCTGCCTTGCATGATAAATTATAATCCATGATTGCATTTAATCAGAATTATGGAATGCAGTTTGTTTAAGTCTTACCTGAACCGTGTGATGTACCCCTTATTCTTAACATGTCAAAAATGTACACCGGGTTACATTTTTGAATCATCGTTTAATAAAACCAGTCAAAAGTTAAAAAAAAAACACTCAAGGCTGAATTCCTGTCATCAGAGGAACTTTCAGTTTTTTGAACCATATCTAGAGTGGTTTAGGGAATTGGAATAGTAATAGAGGCAAGAGAAGGAAAGAGTTTTAGAGAAGCCCATGGACTATGGATCCAGTTTAAATTTTTAAAAAAATTTTTTAATGTTTATTTTTTATTTTTGAGACAGAGGGAGACAGAGTGCGAGTGGAGAGGGCTAGAGAGAGAGGGAGGCACAGAATCTGAAGCAGGGTCCAGGCTCTGAGCTGTCAGCACAGAGCCTGACATGGGGCTCGAACTCATGAACCATGAGATCATGACCTGAGCTGACATTAGCACTTAACCGACTGAGCTACCCAGACACCCCTCCAGTTTAATTTTTTAACTCTTATTTATACTGATGGCTTTCCTGGAAACTCTTCTTCCTGCACCCCCATTTCAAGAAATGTAAAGTTAGCAATTGAAGATATATGCAGTTACTTGAGGAGGGAGAGAGTAGATTTAGAAGGATGATTTCAGGGCTGACTCCTGTTAGATGATGTTGTGCCTTTCTCTCCACTCCTGCATTTAGCCTATGCAATAACTAGCAGAACTGTACCTGGAAGGACTGGGAGCAAACAGTTCTCTCTGGAGAGGTTTTAGATTTTAAATGCAGATGATTAGATCAAAAATGGGGTGAATATGAGAAAATGCAAATACATTTTTATCATTTACATATACCTCCAATTCTTTTTTTTCCCATCCCCATACTACCATATGATGCTGTTTTTGTTTTTTTTGTTTTTTTTTTTTTTTTTTTTTTTTTTTTTTTTTTTTGTTTTGAGTATAGTTGACAATGTTCCATTAGCTTCAGGTGTATAACTTAGTGATTTGGCAAGTTTATACATTTTACTATGTTCACCACAAGTATGCCTACCATCTGTCCCATTATATCATTATTATAGTATCATTGATTGACTCCTCATGCTTTGCTTTTTGTTTCCATGACTCACTCATTCCATAAGTGGAGACCTGTGTCTCCCACTCCCCTTCACCCATATTGCTTAATCCCCTACCCTCTTTTCTGTCTGATAACCCTCAGTTTGTTCTCTGTATTTATACTTATGATTCTGGTTTTTGTTCATTTTTTTTTAAGTCTTTGGGGTTTTATTTATGAAAAAAAAATTTTTTGACCCTTTATTTATTTTGAGAGAGAGACAGAATGTGAGCAGGGGAGGAGCCGAGAGAGACAGAAATGCAGAATCAAAAGCAGGCTCCAGGTCCTGAGCTGTCAGTACAGAGCCTGACATGGGGTTCAAACCCATGAACCGTGAGATCATGACCTGAGCCAAAGTCAGACGTTTAACCGACTGAGCCACCCAAGCGCCCCTGTTCATTCATTTTTTTTAAGATTCCATTTATGAGTGGAATCATATGGTATTTGTCTTTCTCTGGCTGACTTACTTCACTTAGCATAATACCAAATAGGTTCACCCATGTTATCTCAGATGGGACAGTCTCATCTTTTTTTATGGCTGTGTAATATTTCCTTATAACTACAATGCTAATGTAATCATTAAATCTTTTTCTTAAAAGTTGGTATTTCATTTTTAGAATGTTGGCAACAGATATCCTTACCTCCCCCAAATGATGGTATAAATTCAGGGTTATAAAACCGATAGAAATGATTAAAAGATAATTAACATATCAAAGGCTATAAAATCATCAGTGTTAATAATCATGGAAATGTGTCAACATTCTGCCCTGTTAATAACTATGCTTAATAATAATGAGAATATTTTTTGAGTACTTAAAGGGCTAAGCACATTTTTAATTTACATGGATTAATTTATTTAGACCTCATTACAGCCCTAAGAGGTACTTCTTGTCATCTCCCATTTTACAAATGTGCAAATTGAGACTAGTAAGGGAAATAATCTGCCCTAACTCAAGGTCAGGATATGAACTTGGACATTTTGTTTCCAGCATCTACATTGTTAACTCCTATACAATATAATCTATATACCAAGTGGTTTGAATCATTTGGGGAAAAAATGCAAGGATTTGAATTTCTGAGAAGAATTGCCCTGTATGACAGCAAGGTAAGTGGAGGAAGCCCTGAAAAATCTCATTCGTATTTTCTATTTAAGAGAACATGAAGAATCTGGCTTACCAGGAAAAAAATATGAAAAATGTTCCTCACTTGTTTCGATAAGCAGGACTAAAGATTGGGACTGGGATGCTACCCAACCTTGCAACAGATGAAACAGGAAGACACAATCTCCTAGGAATAATTGTATTAGCCAATTATTAGGACTGGCAGCAGTAAACAGAGGAATCTGAGCAGAGGAAAATAATTGCACGTCAAACAAAAGTGGTGACCAGTGAACTGACCCTTGATGTAGGAGTTTAAACAAAATAAGACAGAAGAACAGAGACAGAGTTCCCCAGCATAGACTTGGAATCTTCCTTATTCCTTTAGTAGTAAATGTGTAACATCAGCAGATATTCCAGAAAAGGCATGAAACACCACTCAGGTAACTGAACTGAATTGAAGAAAATTCACTTCCATTATATTTTAGTTTTGTCTTCATTTTTATTCTGGTTAAAAAAAAATTCTGTTGAAGTATGACAAACATGTAGGAAATTACATAAATCAAAAGAACAAAACAATCAAGAAATGACCACAAAGTGAAAAATTTCACGTAACCATTGCATGGATCAAGGGATAAAACATTTGTAGTGCCAAGATGTTTTCCTTAGACTCTCTTTTGACTTCTAACACCATGTATTGGTTTTGCAGATTTTTGTATTTTATATAAATGGAACACGATGCATATATCCTCTTGTTACTTGCATCTTGTACTCATGAAGTTCATTCCTGTTGTTACTTGTAGCAGTAATTCATTCATTGTCATTGTTATATATTGGTTGTGGTAGATTGCTGCAGTGATAGCTCCCAGTAAATCATGCTTGTCTGTGTATATGCCCTCTGTAATGTGCTGTTGGCTTCTTCTGTCAAAAGATGGAGGCTGTTTTTTCACTGTTTTGAATCTGGGCTGACTTTATAAATTCTTTGACTTAGATTTTGGTGGAAATGATATTATGCATCTTCTAGTGCTTCTTATCCCTGAGTACTTGCAGTTTCCTCTCTTGCCTTCTTATGTCCTTTTATTATCATGCTCTGAAGAAGCCTAAAGTAGCCTACTAAAGATGAAAGGCTCTGTAGGATGACAGAAGAGTAATAGTGAGCCCAGTGATAGCCAGAACCATGTTCCAGAGACCATCTTGCATCTGCATATCTAGGGGAAACATCAGATGACCATAACCACATGAGTGAATCCAGACAGACTGGTAGAAGAAACCCCTAGCCAACCTACAGTTTCTGAAAATAATATGTTGTAGTTTTAAGTCATTGAGTTTTAGTTTAATTTGTTATGCACCAACAGATAACTGAGATAGCACAGGTGAAAACATTGCTATTTATTTGTCCATTCTATAATGGACATTTGGATTATTTCCAGGTTTTGGCTATTCCAAGTATTTCCACTATGATGTGTTTTAGGAAACACATGTATGTATTTCTGTTGAATATATATCTAGAAGTACACTTGCTAGTTTGAGTATTAATAGATATTGGATAGAGGTTTCCAAAGTGGCTGTATCAATTTTACTCCTATCAGCAATGTAAGAGAGTTCCAGTTGCTCCATATCCTCATTAATCCTTGGCACTGTCTCTTATTTTCACTTTAGTCATTCTGGTATGTAGTTTGTAGTATCTCACAGTAGATTTAATTTGAATTCTCTAATGACTAAAGAATTTGATCTTTTTCATATGTTTATTGGCCCTTGGGATATCTTTTTAAAAATAAAGTATTTGGTTAAAGTCTGTTACCCATATTATTATTAGATTGTCTTTCTTTTTCTTACTAGTTTTTAGAATTTCTTTATGTATTCTGGTTACAAGCCTTTTATCAGTTTCATGTGTTAGGAACATCACTTCCCACATTGTGGCTTGTCTTTTTATTCCTGTAATGGTATCTTTTGAATGTTTGGATCATACCACCACTTAGGCCAACTGAGGTGTTAGCTGAGGGTGAGGGGAATTTAGAATGGATTTTGGAGAAGGGAGAACATATGTGACAATATGGTCCTAAGATCAACTGAGTGATGGGACTGTGGTTCATGCCACTGACCTCCCTCTTTTGGGTTTCTCCTTAGGAAGGGAGGCCTGTGGGAATAGCATAAAAGTTGGACTATGGCAGCAGTGAGATGTGCCTCACAAACCTCCAACCACACAGGGAGTGTAATGATCTGAAGCACCGTTTTATTGTTTATTGGCCATTTATGTATCTTCCTTTGTGTAGTGTCTATACAGTTCTTTTGCTCATTTAAAACTTGGGTGTCTTTTTTTAATGATGTACACTAGTTGTTTATATATTGTGAATATGAATTCTTTGTTGGATCAATACATAGACACTATTTTTCTCTCAGTCTGTGGTTCTTAATGGTATTTTTTTTGTGGGAAAATGATTTTCATTTTAACGAAGTCCAACTTAACTTTTTCTTTTTATGTTTAATGCTTTTTGTATCCTTCTCAATGAATTATAATGCATCACAAGTTCTTGAAAATATTCTCATAAAGGCTTTAGAGTAGACTGCATGTTAAAGCAATGTACACCATATCTTCACAAATTAACTTTTGTATATAACATTAGATTAAGTATAAAGGTTCTCTCAGATATGTAGTTGTTTCAGAATAATTTATTGAAAAAGCCACCCCCCAACCACTGAATTGTATTGGTCAAAAGGAATTGATCATATGTATTATGTGGTATTTTTATCTCTCTTTTTCCTTGATCTGTATATTTTCTTTTGCATCAATACCAAACTGTCCTATTTACTGTAGCTTTATAGTAAATCTTAAATGTGATGCTATAAATCCTCTTTGTTCTTCAAAATTTTCTTAGATTCTCTAGATCCCTTATATTACCATGTGATTTTCAGAATCAGCTTTTCAAGTTCCATAAAAAAGTATACTAGGAATTTTATTGGGATTTCGTTGAATCTTTTTTTCTTTTAAAATATGTTTATTATGTACTTTACATTGAGCACTTCAGAAAAGAAAATAATTACAATGATTTCAAAATACAATTCCTGGATTCAATAAATATTTTTTATGATTACATCCAATCAATATCTAGAATTGTATGTAGACCCTAAGACAATTAACAAGTAAAATAGCTATATTAATCTCAGGGATGAGAAACATGCATGATCACTTAAGTCACTTTATCACCCTGTTTTTTAGAAAAACATGATTCACATTTGTTTCAAGTACGTGTACATCCATTGTAAGAGTTAAATTAGACTGCTGATGTTAACACCTTAAAACTATGATCTTTGTTATCTTAAAAGAAAATTCAGTTCAGTACAAAGAAATTCAAGAAGAAAATTTCAGGACCCTTGATCAGAAGCTTTTGATGATTGTTGTACTACTCTGGTGTACATAAAAGTTTAAGTTAGACTAATAAAGAAGAGTGTTTCCTCTTCCCATTAAAGATACAATCCAAGAAATAGGTAAACTAGCATTCCATAAACTAGCTAGCCCTCCAGAAGTTACTAAGAAAAGACTCTTGATGTATATGAGTACATTTAAAATCCTTAGCCACTGTTACAAAAACAAAACATTTAGCATATTATTTATGAGTACAAGCATAATTGCTTTCTGTCTTCTATAAATAACCATCTTTCAAATGCTAAAAGTGAGTTCCAACTGTGGTTCTTTTCTGATGTGAGAAGCTACAGGTATGCATGGGATGATTACTGATTTACTTTCTCAAAGTATTCTTTGGAAGCAATTGGGTTTGGCTTGATTGTAGGAGAATCCAGTGTCTAGTTTTCAGGGCAGATTTCTTCATTGGGTTTCCACAAACTGAAATGGCTTTACCAAGTGGAGGGTCTCCTCTGTATTTTGGCCCACTGAGAAATCACTGATGCTCAGATACTTGACGACTTTACTGGGGTCAGTTATGAAGAGATAGATGTCTTAAAGCAACACCAGGGACTTCTAACAGTACACTGTAGTCTCAGGATATCTGTTTAGTCAAATCTGACAAGAGTGTGATGTTCATGTTGCCCAAACTGCCATTCTTCCTTGGTGTGTTTATCCAGGCAAGATAGGTGAAGTGGGAATCTTGAAACTGCAGCAACTTCACAGTTTATATCATGAAATTCGTTGGCTTTGTCACTAACAGCATCAATTTCTGTAGGACAAACAAAAGTGAAATCCGAAGGATAGAAGAACAGCGCCAATATTTCCCCTTAGAGTCATCAAGCCTTAGGTCTTGGAACTCTCTGTTTACAACTGCAATACCCTTTAAATAGGGTGTGTGCTACGTGCTGGCAAGGGCATAGTATGAGGAATTGGTGCCAAAAGCAAACTTTACTTGACCAGAACCAAATCATAACACATTTGTCAAGCTGTCCTTCAGGAAACAGCAGGTCTAAAGCTGCAGAGGCATAGATGCCCCCAAGGAATAGCACTCACATGTTGGGTAATCCAAGCCTGGAGAAACCTTCCCACTTTGGCTGCCATCTTCAATGCACACTGGATTTGTGAGGCAGACTGGGATTTCATTGATAAATTTGGGGGAGAATTGACCTCTGAACAATTGAATACTTAAGTACATTTACATGATAATTGTTTACTCCGGTCTTAGAGGTAACATTGACACAGCAGAAACACAACTCAAGGTTACTGAGGACAGGGTGAAAAGAATTACCATTGATAAAGAAGTGGTTGTCACCTGAAAGAAGATGATACATATGAAAATTAGAAAACAAACACAAATACAGTATGTAGCAAATGAAATACTTAAGTAGAGAATGGAGCTAGTGGTAATAGAATCAACATTCAAATTCATAGTTCAGTATTTACTAAATTAAAGCAAATCAGTAAGGCTAATTATGTTTTAGGAAAAACTAAGAGGATAACCACATTAAGATAAGATTTAGGGAAGTTACTGAATTTCAAAGACAAGGAATGGTATATAAGATTTCTGGTCAATACGGTATGCTAAACTGATGTAGAAAATCATACTCCTATCTGAAACACATGTTGATGAATTTAACAATAAACTTTCAAAAATACATGTCAATTCTTGAAAGTACGTGGAAAGGCCCTAAGAACTAGAAATAAAGAAATATTGTAAAGCCATAGTTGCAAGTGAGGGAGGCTGAAGCTGAATGGTTTTAGAACTGGACATGTGTTACTGCTGCTAAGGTTCCAAGATCTAGACTCAAATCAGAGATGAAATCTAAGCCTGTGCCTTGTAGGGAGCTTTCTACATAAAGCTTAGAACCATCAAATGTTGTCTAGTCCTTGAAATAGAGGCTAGAAAAACTACTCACAGACTGGGAGGTGCCCTAGCAATCTGAGTCATTCTAAAAATAAACATAGTAAATTCACATATGTAAAAGAGACTCATATTAGTCAAAAAACACTATGTAGATATATTTCATTTATAAATAGACACAAAACATTGTATCATGACCCAGAAAGGTAAAATATATTTCTGGAAAAATGTACCATAAAATATTAGTCAAGTAAATGCTTATTGATTAATAAACAAAAAATATTTAACATGCAAAGGATTTAATAGGAATGAAAAGGGATGCAATATAGATATAAAAGGAATATTCCACCAAGAAGCAATAAAATTAAAACTTTTATAACATTACCTCAAAACATTTAAAGCATATTTAAATATTAAATAAAGAGTGAAGGTGATCAAAAGGTACATACTTCTAATCATTAGATAAATAAGTCCTGGGGATGTAATATACAGCAAGGTGACTATAATTTACAATACTGTATTCTATATTTGAAAGTTGCTAAGAGGGTAGGTCTTAAAAGTTCTTATCACAAGAAAAAAATTTTGTAGAAATAATATTTAAAGCAAAAATGGACACAGTTGTAATGAAAATTTGACTAACCTATAGTTACAGCAGGAAATATGCATATGCCTTTTTTAGTAACTAATAAATAGACAAAATGTTTTCAAGGATACAGGTTTGAACAGTTCAGTTACCACGTTTTATCTAATAGATATGAGATATGTGTGAGACCTGATACATATAGTTCCTGACCATAACAAATAGAGAAGCCACATTCTTTTCAAGTACTGAAAGATTAATGTTTTCTATTATGTTAAAATGTTTCAAAAGTGATAGATTTTAAAAACAAAATGTTGTAGATACAAAGTATAGAACAAGACAATATATATTGATAAAAATCAGACAGTGCAAACTTAGTATACATATAAACATATGTAATAAAATGTAGAAACCCAGATGAGCTGGTTGGTGGTTGTCTCTGAGAAGAGAGGTAGCAGAATGAGACCTCGGAGATGTATTAAGGGGACTTAAAGTCTGGAATGATTAGTTTATTAATAATAATTTAAAAAAGACCTAAAGCAAACATAGTAAAATTTTTTAGCATATTGTTAATCCTGGATTGCAGTTACATTGGTATTTGCTATACTGTAATTTTTTGTATGTTTGGATACATCATAATATTTAAAAGGAGTGACTATAATCTTCTAGAAGAATTGATTGGTAGATAAGAACTTGCTTTTGGGATGATATGTCTTAAGTCTTATCTTGATATATTCATATAAGCTTGATATTATGAACTCTGATAAAATGCAATGTCAAGAAGGTCTTTATAAATTAGCAGCAGAGTTTTAACAAATTTCTTGGAATTTGCCTAAGAGAGTGCCTTAGAGTTACAACAGTTCAGGGGTATTTATTAAAATACTATAAAGTCTGCCTTCCCATCACTAACATTGGAACTGATCACTTTCAGTGGATTTCAATAAACCTTAAATATTACAGAGTTGTTCTAAGAATTAATGGCAGTAATGTATGCCAGGCATATGATATAAATCAACAACAAAATTATGCCATAAAGATGCAGTATCCAAGCAGAAGATAAACGTCAGTCAAAAGTATTAGGAAAAAAAAAATCAAGGTGGCTTCAGTATTTTCTTGGGAGCATTAGATACCAGTAGTCAACCAAGCAATACACAAAGAGTCCTATGGGTAAGCTATGTGAACCCAATATTTCATCTCAGCTATGTTTTCATTTATGTATGAAGGCAACCTAAAAATAAACTTAAATATGCAAGGGATCCTAAAATATATCATCTGTGTGTTCTTTCTAAGTAACTTACCTGAACAAGGAAAACTTCATCAAAAAAAGAATAACTCTGTTTTGTTTAATGTTCTGTGTATTGTGTTTATTTTGCCCAACATTGATATTGCTGTATTTGTTCTGTTTTTATTTGTGTAAATCTCATTTTCCTTTGCCTACCCTTTTATACTAAAGCTATAGATTACATTGTTTTATATCATCTTGGATACAGTATGTGATTGGAACTTATTTCTTTTACCTCTTTCAATTTAGGAGTCAATTTATTTTAGAACATGGTTTTTATCTCTCTTATCTTAACTTCTATGATACATATTTGGACTTAATTCTCTTGTATCAGTGTTTATTTATGTATGATCCTATTTTTGGTTTTCTTGCTGTGTTTTGTTTCCTTTCTGTTGATATATGATATCTCTTTCCTTTATGCCTCCTCCCAAGTCCTTCATCATATCTCAGTAACTTGAAAATATATACTGCAGCATATTTTTAGGTCTATTAGTAATTATCTCCATTAATTTAAATATTCTTATATTACAGCTTAAGAAATGAAATGGCATATATTGACCGCCCTCATATAAAAGATGAAGAATTAGCAAATGTCTATTTTTGTTCTTCTCACCATTTTGTTAGCATATAGTTAGTCTTTTTATCTTATATAGCTTTTGTTTAAATAATGATAACAATTGCATTCTTGTTTGTAGAGAGCTGTATTACATCAGTAATGTAAGCCCACAGAGCAAGAAGATTTAAAAAGTAGACAATGACTTGAACAGTTATATACTAATTAATAGAATATTCCATATTTAGTGCCTTTCAGACAGAAACCAACTAGTTTTGGGGCACCTGGATGTCTCAGTAGGTTATATCTGACTCTTAGTTTTGACCCAAGTCATGATCTCACTATTGGTGGGATTGAGACCTGTATTGGCTCCATGCTGTCTGTGTAGCCGCCTTGGGATTCATTCTCTCTCTCACTCTCTGTCTCTCTCTCCTTCTCTATTCCTCCCTGTTCTCTCTCTCTCTCAAAATCTAAATAAACTTAAAAAAACCCCAGAAACCAGCTATTTTATGGGCTATGAAACATTTACAAAAATGACCATACATTAGGTCGCAAAGAAAACCTTAATAAATACTTTAGAGTGGAAGGAATGCAATGATGTCTTTTGATCACAGTGTAATAAAAATTAGAAGTCCATAATAAAAAGAAAAGTCCATGACCAAAAAAGGAATAAACAGTGAAAAAATTTTTAAATATTGAAAAAGGAAATAACATTTACAAAAATAAATATATCAGACATTTAGAAAACTAAATAAATATAAATTTTTAAAAACTTCTTAAGCAACTTGTAAGTAAAATAAATGTAAATTATGATATCTAGAAATTAATGATAAGAGCACTATTTATCATAACATATGAGATTTCTACAGTTATACTTGAAGTATTTATAACTTTTGACATCTTCAATATATAAAAAATGAGTGAAAACAATGAATTAAACATCCAATTTTAGAAGTTAAAAATGAACAAAATAAATCTTTTTTAATGTTTATTTTTGAGAGAGAGAGAGAAAGAGAGAGAATGAGTGGGGGAGTGCCAGAGAGAGAGGGAGACACAGAATATGAAGCAGGCTCCAGGCTCCAAGTTCCAAGCACTAGCACAGAGCCCAAAGCGGGGCTTGAACTCTCGAACCATGAGATCATGATTTGAGCTAAAGTTGGTTGCCTAACCGACTGAACCACCCAGGTGCCCCAAGAGCAAAATAAATCTAAGGAAAGCAGTAGGAAAAAGTCAAGGATAAATGCAGAAATCAATGAATTAAAACTGAGGAAAGTAGGATAACATATGAAGTAAAAAGAGAAGGAGATTTTTTTATTAGGTAGAAAAAAGGTAAGTTGATAAAATTAATATTAATACACTAGGCACAGATCTGGTTTAAAAAAATGGAATATGACAAATGAACAGTTCACCAGATTAATTACCATTAGAGTTAAACAACAACCAAAAAAAACACCACAAATGTACATATGTAGAAACTGAGTAAGGAAAAATAACTACAGATAAAGAGGAAATGATAAGATTTATAAAATAAAATTTTCAATTGTATAATAATAACTGAAAATGTTAATAAAATATACAAAGATAAGGAAAAATAAAAATACCAAGATTGGTTCAAGAAAAGAAAGAAGTGACAAATATATAAATAATCATAGACAGTTGAGAACATTTTCTAAAACTATACCTTAGAAATAACAGACTGAGATGATTTTATAGGTGATTTATTTTAAATCTTCAAAGAAGAGATAACTCTGATAATTAATCTTTTGCAAGTATTGTGGAAGAAGAAAACCTTCTGATGTGTTTTTAAAAATCATCATAATATTGGTACTTATATTTGACTATGATAATCCAAAAAAAGAAAACTAGGCCTGGTTCTAATTTCACTTGGGAATATTAATGTGAAAAATCTTAAGGTGTTATCGAATAGAACACAGTAGTATATTGGAATATACACCATTACCAAGACCCTTTATGCTATTAATGCACGTGTGGCTCAATAATAGGCAGTCTACTACTGCAATACACTCTAATAAGAGGTGAAGGCATAATTAGTTTGATAGCCATCCAAAATAGCACTTGATAATATTCAAGGTCTACTTCTAATAAAAACTCTTAGTAACCTAAGAATAGAAGAAAACTCCCTTAATAGACTAAGGAGCATCAGAAACCAGCAGGGCACATATATAACAGTGGACTCCAAGAAGTAATTTCTGTAAAATCAGGAAAAAGACTAGTTGGAATCTGGTTTACTACTAAGAAACACCCTAAATCCTCTGGTAATAATTAGGGTTAGAGGAAACATCAGTATGCATGTCTAAAGAAGGAACAAGGGTTCTACAGGAGCTAGTATCAAATGAACATTTCTGAGGTCAGTTTTTGAGAAGCAACTAGAAGAAAATTTGCCTGAACCCCTTACAAACAGTAGCAAATCTCTATAATCCAGAATGATGAAAGTTTCTGCATCACTCAGATTTTCAGCAGGTAACTCCAAATTCCTAAACTCAGTAATCACTGCCTGAAATTCCACTACCTGGAGATCTGTTGAAGTTAACAAGCATTTATGCATATACTTAGGGGGCGCAGGTGTCACTAACTCCTAATCACTAACATTACAGCAATGAGTCTTTCAATAAGTTATCACATCACTGACACCTTAAAGGAAGGTGATAGTGGTAGTTCATATTTATTGAGTGCTTATCCATGTGCCAGGCACTGTTCTGATGATATATGTATCATCTCATTTAATCCTCACAATAACCATGCTACATATGGAGAAACAGAGGCTCAGTGATGAGCCTAACTCACATAGCTAGTAAATGGTGGGGCTGCGATTCAAAATCGAGCAGCTGAGTGCCCAATCTGTTACTCATGTACAATGCTGCACTGCTCTGGTCTTTAGAAGGCAGATGTTCCATGTTGGGTTTCTCTCCAACTAAATTGATTCAAAAAATATACTGAAAGTCATCTACACATGGCATCTTGAATCCTCTGTAGTTGATAACCACATGAATATGACACTTTCCTTGCCCTCAGGAGACTTAATCTGTAGTAGAGGAGATATACACGTGAATAACCATTACACTTCAAAGGTGAATATAGGGTACTTGGCTATGGTTGTGGGTAGGTCAAGGCTCCTCAGATAACATGCAGGGATGTGGAAGCAAAGGACCTTCTTTGGAGCAGCCATGCTTTTGGAATTCTGTATTTTCCCTCTATGGACATGATATTCTCTGAAGTATATGGTGAGTTCTGAACTTTTAATCTGTTTTGAGTGCATATCATAAAAAAGGCAACGGGACTCGTCCCACCGCCCCCAGGCATTTTATTATTTCTGTTGCCAAGGGAAAGACTTTGGGGGAAACTTAGTAAATAATAAATAAATATGACTAAGTAACATGCAACTTCTGACCCTCTACTCTTTCAAACAATGAAATGAGCAATATCATCATAAAAAAGAAAGACTCCTTAATTTATTCTCTGATTTGGATAATCTAGGAGCAAACCTTGATAGTCATAGATAGGAGGGTGAGAGAAATCAGTCCTGCTAGAATCGCTCTTTCAGTTGTCAGCACATTTTAATGAAATGCCAGTCTTTTCATGCCAAATCCTGAAGGAAACCTCTGGGTACCGATTGATGAAATGATTTCACTCTCAAATGGAGTCTAAACTAAAATAAAGCCTCTTCGATTTTGCAGAGCACAGCACTCTACAAGTTCAAAAGGTAAGACATACTTTTAGTATGTATAAACTGTGGAGTACATTTGAAAATAAAATTTTTAATTATGTTTGACATCTCAGGCCCAGTGCTGTCATCCGGTAGGAAAGTAACATCTGTTTTGACATCTCTAGTGGTAGAGACTTTAAATCAGTTTTCATATTACTTATCTACTGGCTAATCAGAATGGATGTGGCATTCCAACCAACTCATTCACGGGGAAGAAAAAAGATATGCAGAGAAGTAAGGCTGCATTCAAACAGGATGAATTTAAATGAAAAATCTAAACTCCTTTGAATATATTATATCTAAGTTTTAATTCAGTGCAAAATTTGAAAATGTTCATTTAATCCTAAAAGTACAGAGTTTTTTTTTTTCTTATTTCTGATATATACTTTTTGTTTTGACTTAAAACTAATAGAATATTGGGTTGCTTGGGTGGCTCAGTCGGTTAATGTCCAATTTGGGCTCAGGTTATAGTCTCATGGTCCGTGAGTTTGAGGTCTGTGGTCGAGCTCTGTGCTGTCAGCTCAGAGCCTGGAGCTTGCTTTGGATTCTATGTCTACCTCTCTCTTTGCCCCTCTCCCACTCAAGCTCTGTCTCTCTCTGTCTCTCAATGAATAAACGTTAAAATTTTTTTTAAAAATCTAATAGAATATTAAAGCATATTTTATTTCTCAGACCATTTGGTTTGATCTCAAGTTCAAGGTTTTAACTGGAGAAAGTTGATTTGCTATTTTCAATAAGAAGTACTTTTAAAATGGCTGATATAGATTTTTTTTTATGTTTTGTGTTTCACATTGCAAGTATTAGAAAGACATCATGTTATATTGTTTCTTTGATCATTGTATATATAGTCTTAACATCTGCTAATTCATCATGTTTTAGATTTGAAAGCATGGTGAATGAAAACAGCTCCCTTTAGGAGTCGTTAATTCCATATCTTTCATACTTGTGGAACTTTCTTAAAGATCTACTAAGATAATTTTAGGTGTCTCTTTTGAATTAAAATAAAAGAGATTTCTACTTGAATAACTCAGTATTTCCCTTATAACTGCATTGTTGGGGTAAAAATCATGTTGCCTCAATTCTCTTTTTCTTTTTATATATGTAGGCACAAAATTCATATTTCTGCTTAAGCCCTTATCTATGAATTATAAACTGACTGGTTGGGTTACTAAAGACATAACACCAAATTATTCCAACCGGCCAACTCAGTTAAGCAATTTTGTTAGTGTAGATGCAGCTTTAGTTTAGAGAGAAGCTGGAAGAAACTTACAGATGATTTTATTAGTAAACGTGTGGGAGGATAATCCTTTAAACAGATTAATAATAAAAGGGACTTGCATGTTCTTCAAAGAAAAAGGCAGAATTTAAACTGAGGAAACTAAAAATAATGGAAATAATTTTCACATTAAATATACATTTACTGGAAAATATATTTGAATGAGTAAAGATGTGCCATGTTTTAAGATCTAATTTGGTAAACAACAAGCAAGAAGATAAAAAATAATTGTCAGTCACTGTTAATAATAAAAGAAAGGTTTAATAGCTTTGCTTTGAGTATGTTTATAGGATGCAGTGGTGAACACAGTACAGACCTCCTTTTTATTAAGTATTAATAATGCTTAGATGAGCCTGCACTATTTTTTTAAAGTTTATTTATTTATTTGGAGAGAGTGAGAGTGGGAGAGTGGGAGAGGGGAAGAGAGAGAGAGAGAGGGAGAGGGGGAGAGAGAGTGAGAAAGAATCCCAAGCAGGTTCCATGCTGTCAGTGTAGAGCTGGACATGGGGCTCAATCCCACGAACCATGAGATTGTGACCTGAGCTGAGATCGAGAGTCAGATACTCAACTGACTGAGCCACCCAAGCACTCGAGACTGCACAATTTTAATTTTTTAGCAGTTTTTTAAAGTTAAAAAAATTTTTTTTCCATATAATTTTTAATTTAAACCCACGTTAGTTAACATATAGGGTAATAATGACTTCAGGAGTAGAATTTAGTGATTTATCACTTACATATAACACACAGTGCTCATCCCAACAAGTGCCCTCCTTAATGCTTATCACCCATTTAGCCCATCCTCCCACCCAATGCACCTCTAGTAACCCTCAGTTTATTCTCTGTATTTAATTAAGAGTCTCTTATTGTTTGCCTCTCTCTCTGTTTCCATCTTGTTTTTCCTTCCTTTTCCCTATGTTCATCTGTTTTGTTTCTTAAATTCCACATATGAATGAAATCATTTAAAATTTGTCTTTCTCTGACTGACTTATTCCACTTAGCATAATACACTCTCGTCCCATCCACGTTGTTGCAAATGGCAAGATTTCATTCTTTTTGAATTCTGAGTAATATTCCATTGCATATATATACCATATCTTTATCCATTCATCATTCGATGGACATTTGGGCTCTTTCCATAATTTGCTGTTGTCGATAGTGCTGCTGTAAACATTGGGGTACATGTACTCCTTCAAATCAGCATTTTTGTATCCTCTGGGTAAATACCTAGTAGTGCAATTGCTGAGTCATAGGGTAATGCTAAAGTGAAGGTCAATAATGATGGTATTTTGACAAATCAGATCATAATTTCTAATAGGTTAAAATAGAGACATGGTCAAGACTTTCTTTTTAATTTATACTTATGCCATAGTAGAATGAGTTGTAAAAGTAATTCCTTCCTTCTCTGTTATCACTACATCATAGAATTCCATATTGTTTCTTCAAAGTACATAACATATTATATATTCATCATAATTGCATAAATTATTATAAATGTTTTATATCTCACTAGACCTATATTACATGCACATTCCCATAGGAAATTGTCTCCTCCAAAAATTATTTAGAATTCAAAACTATATCAAAAGAATCTTATTTTTAAATTATTGGTTATTTTTCTTGTTAAATATAAAATATTTGTTGATTTAAGGAATAGAAAAACTAACATTCTCCTATATACTATCTGAGAGCACCACAGATAAACTTTGAACCAAGAAATCCTTTTTGGTAGACATCACACAAGAACCCTGCTCTAGTAAGATATTTAATTTAGTGTGCAATCATTTTATCTTGGAAGACACACTAGGAAGTTACATTGGTGGAAGCTAGACATTTTGTGGGTCTTTTTTAAAGTGATTTTTTTTTTCATGGCTAAGGCGATATACCTTCTTAAACAGTTTTTACCATGTTTGAGAAATGGTTCTTCCCATTTGAAAAAATTATCTTCATCTTGGAGTTCAAGTGGGACAAAAGTGAGGACCAAGAAGAAAAAAAAACATCAAGAGTGAGACTTAGGTAGGAAGGAAGGAAGGTTGGAAGGAAGGAAAGAAGAAAGGTAGGTAGGAAGAAAGACTTTTCTACGCTTCTTTTCTCTCCCCTTCTCATTTGAGTGGTAAGTTTTGGAGAGTCAGAGTTTTGGAGAGACAAAGGTATGATGATGCCTAACAGGATGGACATAGAAAAGGATATTTAGGCCAATTTTTGGTTTAAGCTTTGTGAGAAAAGACCCGAGTGGTGGTGTCCTCAAGATCTTGGGTAAGAAAAAAAAAAAAAATAGCTTTTCAGATAGGGTAACTTGAAGACATTTGGGTATAAAATCCTAATTAGCATTTTCATGGATGGAGGCCGATGGAGAATTTGAGGATCTGGAGAAGGGATCCATTTTATGCTGTGGTATTGGCGAACAAGTGTTTTGAGGGCAAAAAGAGCTGGAGTAATGTATAGCATCTAGTATTCACAGAGACTCAATATTGCTTTTGAGGTTTACATTGGCATATTTCTCCTCAAGTGGTTGTGGAAGTAGACAGTATTCTAGTAATACTTGATTTAAATTAATTAAAATAGAAGCAAGCAAACTGTCACTCTCATGTATAGTAAAGTATAAATCCTAAGTTTTGGGCACATTTTAGTCATTCACATGTCTCTTCATTAAAAAAGATACCCTATCTCTAATTTGATTTCAACATGCAATTTTATTTATCAGGAAAATAGAGATTATGTCTCTCTTCTCAAAATTTTGGTATTTTGATCATAAAAGAGAACTAGGCTAACATTTGTAGCTTAAAAAAAAGGTCAACAGTCTAATTATGCCTTCAATGTAATTTCAAATTCTAAGTGAAGCAATTAATATTCTCTTTTCTATTTTTTAAGATATTTCTCTTTTAGGATACATGATTATGTACTTTGGAACAAGTGGCACTTGTAATTTTGCATTAATTTATGTCATTTTACACCATAATATGCATTTGTACTTTATCAGCTGTATTTGAAATAAATAATATCACAATACTTTAGAGTTTTCTAAGATTTTTTTCATGTACGTATTGTTTGATGTATTCTTTTCTGATTCAGTGACGTTTTATTGTATTTGAATATGATGAGGTAGAATTAGGACTATTGCACTCTGTACAAATAATTGTTATAATTAGCAGTTAATAAATTAACTTGATCAATAAATAGGCAAAAGGAGGCTCAAACCTTCATTCTGACCCTTGAATCATGTGCTTTTCTTACTGATTGGATTTGGCAGATATATATTTTTTAATTTATAGGTATTTATTTGCCTTTTTGTCCTTTTTTTAAATTTAAGTTTAACATACAGTGTTGTTCTGTTAACTTCAGCTGTACAATATAGTGATTAAACAATTCCACACATTACTTGGTGCTCATCATGATAGGTGTACTTTTAAAGCCCTTCACTTATTTCACCCATCGCACCCACGCATCTTCCCTCTGGTAACAATCAGTTTGTTCTCCATATTTTCAGAGTCTGATTTTTTTGTTTCTCTTTTTTTCCTTTGTTCATTTGTTTTGTTTCTTAAATTTCACATGTGAGTGAAATCATATAGTATTTGGCTTTCTCTCACTGACTTATTCACTTAGCATTATACTCTATCCATGTTGTTGCAGATGACAAGATTTTATTCCTTTTTATGGCTGATTTATGATATTCCCTTGTATATATCTATCACATCTTCTTTATCCATTTATCTGTTGATGGGCATTTGGGTTTCTTCCATAATTTGACTCTTGTAAGTAATGCTGTAAGAAACATATACAAAGGTGCATATATCCTTTTGAATTAGTGTTGTGGTGTTTTTTGTTTTTGTTTTTTTTTTGTATTCTTAGGGTAAATAAATAGTAGTATGATTACTGGATTGTAGGAAAGTTCTGTTTTTAATTTTTTGAGGAACCTCCATACTGTTCATCGCAGTGGCTTCACCAGTTTGCGTACCGTCAACAGTGCACAATGGTTCCTTTATCTCCATATCCTCACCAACGCTTGTTGTTTCTTGTGTTTTTGATTTTAGCTATTCTGTCAGGTATAGGGTGAAATCTCACTGTAGTTTTGATTTGCATTTTCCTGATGGTGAATAATGTTAAGCATTTTTTCATGTGTCTATTAACTATATGTATGTCTTCTTTAGAGAGATGTCTGTTCATGTCTTCTCTCCATTTTTAATTGGATTATTTGGGGTTTTTTGGTGTTCAGTTGTAAACATTCTTTATATATTTTTTATATTATCCCTTATTGGACATTTCATTTACAAATATCTTCTCCCATTCAGTAGGTTGTGTTTTAGTTTTGTTGATTGTTTCCTTTGCTGTTCAGAAGCTTTTTATTTTGATATAGTCCCAATTGTTTATTTTTGCTTTTGTTTTTCTTGCCTCAGGAGACATATCTAGAAATGCGTTACCATGGCCTCTATCAGAGAGATTACTGACTATGCTCTATTCTAGGATTTTTATGGTTCAGGTCTCACATTTCGGTCTTTAAATCATTTTAACTTTATTTTTGTGTATAAGAAAGTTGTCCAGTTTCAGTCTTTTGTAGGTATCTGTCCAGTTTTCCCAGAACCATTTGTTGAAGAGACTTTTTCCCATGGTATATTCATTCCTCCTTTGTTGAAGATTAATCGACCATATAATTGTGGGTTTATTTCTGGGTTTTCTATTCTGTTCTGTTGATCTATGTGTCTTTTTTTGTGTCAATTCCGTACTGGTTTGATTACTACAGCTTTGTAGTGTATCTTGAAATGTGGGAGTATGGTACCTCTAGCCTTGTTCTTATTTTTCAAGATTGCTTTGGCTCTTTGGGGTCTTTTGTGGTTCCATACCAATATTAGGGTTATTTTTTTTACCTCTGTGAAAAATGCTGTTGGTATTTTGCTAGGGATTTCTTTGAATCTGTAGAGTGCTTTGAGTAGTATGAACATTTTAACAATATTGGTTCTTCCAATCCATGAACATGGAGTAGCTTTCCATTTGTGTCATGTTCAATTTCTTTTATCATTGTTTTATAGTTTTCAGAGTACAGGTTTTTCACCTCCTTGGTTAAGTTATTCATAGGTATTTTATTATTTTGGTGCAATTGTAAATGGTACTGTTTTCTTAATTTCTCTTTCTGCTGCTTCATTATTGGTGTATAGAAATGCAACAGATTTCTGTACATTGATTTTTGTATCCTGCGAACTTACTGAATTAGTTTATCAGTTCTAGTAGTTTTTTCATGGAGTCTTTCTGGTTTTCTATATATATAGTCAGGTCATGTGCAAATGGTGAAAGTTTTACTTCTTCCTTACCAATTTGAATGCCTTTTTTTTTTTCTTAGTCTGATTGCTGTGGCTATGACTTCCAGTATTATGTTGAATAAAAGTGGTGAGAGTGGACATCCTTGTCTTGTTCCTGGTCTTAAGGGAAAAGCTCTCTGTTTTTTACCATAGGTATGATGTTATCTGTGGGTTTTTCATAGCTGGTCTTTATTATGTTGAGGTATATTCCCTCTCATCCTACTTTGTTGAAGGTTTTTATCATGAATGGGTGTTGTACTTTGTCAAACACTTTTTCTGCATCTATTGAGAAGATCATGTGGTTTTGATCCTTTGTCTTGTTGATGTGATGTGTGATGTTGATTGATTTGTGAATATTGAACTATTCTTCCATCCCAGGATAACTCCCGCTTGATCCTGGAGAATGATTTTTTTAATGTATTAATGGATTCAGTTTGTTAGTGTTTTGTTGAGGATTTTTGCATCTATGTTCATCAGATATGTTGGCCTGTAGTTCTCTTTTTTTGTAATGTTTATCTGGTTTAAGTATCAGGGTAGTGCTGGCCTCACAGGATGAATTTGAAAGTTTTCCTTCCTCTTCTATTTTTTTGGAATAGTTTAAGAAGAATAGGTATTAACTCTTCCTTAAGTGTTTGGTAGAATTCACCTGTGAAGCTATCTGGTCCTGGACTTTTGTTTGTTGGGAGTTGTTTTGTTTTTGCTTTTAAACTGATTTATTTATTTATTTATTTATTTATTTTTTTGATTACTTATTCAACTTCATTGCTGGTAATTGGTTTGATCAAATTTTCTATTTCTTCCTGATCTAGTCTTGGGAAGTTATAGGTTTCTAGGAATTTATCCATTGTTTTCTAGGTTGTCCAATTTGTTGTATGCAATTTTTCATAATATTTCTCTGTAATCCTTTATATTTTTGTATTGTCTATTGTTTTTGCATCCTCTTTTCTTTGTGATTTTTTTCAGTACTCTCTCTCTCTCTTTTTTTAAGTGGCTAAAGGTTTATCAATTTTGCTGGTCTTTTCAAAGAATCAGCTCCTAGTTTAATTGATCTGTTGTGTGCATGTTTTTTGTTTAGTTTCTATTTTGTTGTTTTTTTTTCTGCTCTAATCTTTATTATTTCTTTCCATCTACTCTTTTTGGGTTTTGTTCTTCTTTTTATAACTCCTTTAGGTATAAGGTTATGTTGTTTATTTGAGATTTTTCTTACTTTATGAGGTAGACCTGTATTGCTATAAATTTCCCCTTAGAATAGCTTTTGCTGTATCTCAAAGATTTTGGATCATTGTGTTTTCATTTTCATTTGTCTCCATGTAACTTTTTATTTCTTCTTTGATTTCATGGTTGACACATTAATTGTTTAGTAGCTTGTTTTTTAACTTCCATGTATTTGTGCTCCTTCCAGATTTTTTTCTTACTGATTTCTAGTTTCATAGCATTGTGGTCAGAATAGATGCAAAATTCAGTCTTTTTGAATGTATTGAGACTTGTTTTTCAGGGTGACATGTAGTTTGTTTTGGAGAATGTTCCATGTGCACTTGAAAAGAGTGTTTATTCCACTATTGTAGAATAGAATGTTGTGAATGTATCTGTCATATCCATCTTATTGAATGTGTCATTCAAAGCCACTGTTTCCTTGTTGATTTTCTGTTTGGGTAATCTATCAGTTGATGTAAGTGGGGTGCTAAAGTCCCCTACTGTTATTTTATTGCTATATATTACTTTATTTATGTTAGTTATCAGCTGCTTTATGTATTTGGTGCTTTCATGTTGGGTGCATAAATATTCACAGTTGTTATATCTTGTTGGATTTTTCTCTGAATGATTATATAGTGTTCTTCTTTTTCTCTGGTTACAGTCTTTGATCTGTGTTTATTTTTTTAAGTTTATTTATTTATTTTGAGAGATAGAGAGAGCAAGGGAGGAACAGAGAGAGAGGGAGAGACAGAGGATTCCAAGCAGGCTCCAAGCTGTCAGCACAGAGCCCGATGTGGGGCTTGAACTCACACACCGTTAGGTGAAGCCAACAGTCAGACGTTTAACTGACTGAGCCACTCAGGCTCTTTCACTGTTTTGTTTTAATGTCTGTTGTGTTCAGTATAATTATTGCTACCTTGGCTTTCTTTTTACTTTCATTTTCATGATAAATGCTTTTCTATCCCTTTACTTTCCATTTGCATGTATCTTTATGTCTGACATGAGTCTGTTGTACACAGCATATGATGGGTTTTGTTTTTTATCTACTCCTTCTCCCTATGTCTTTTGATTGGAGTGTTTGGTTCATTTTACATTCTAAATAATTATGGATAGGTATGTACTTATTGCCATTTTGTTACTTATTTTGTGGTTGTTTTAGTAGTTTTCCGCTATTCCTTTTTTCTGTTGCTGTCTTCTCTTACAATTTGCTGAATTTCTTTAGTGATCCTAGAACTTGGTTGGATTCCTTTATCTTTATTTTTTGCATATCTATTACTGTTTTTTGTTTGTTTATTTGTTTGTTTAAGTAAGCTCTATGCCCAACATGGGTCTTGAACTCATGATCCTTAGATCCAAAATCCCATGCTCTGACTGAGCCAGCCAGGTTTTTGATTTGTGGTTACTATTAGGTTTGTATATCAAGCTTCTGCATATAGCAGTCTATGTTAAGTTGATGGTTGCTTAAGTTTAAACCTGTTCTTTACCCCCTGTCTCATTTTAGGTATATAGTGTTATGCTTTACATCATACTATTTTTGAATCTCTTCATGGATTTTTATAGTTATATTTAATATCACTGCTTTTGTGTTTCCTATTTTGCTTATTCCTACTTATGGTCTTTCTATTCCACTCAAAGTACTCTTTAACATTTCTTATAAGGCTGGTTTAGTGTTGATGAATTCTTTTAACCTTTGTCTGGGAAACTCTTTATCTGTCCTTCTATTTTGAATGATGACCTTACTGGATAGAGTCTTCTTGGTTGCAGTTTTTTTTTTCTTTCTGCCCCTTGAATATATTATGCCATTCCTTCTGGCCTGCATAGTTTCTGCTGAAAATCAGCTAAAAGCCTTATAGGATTTCCCTTGTATGTAACTGTTGTATTTTCTCTTGCTACTTTTAAGATTCTTTTTTTATCCTTACGTTTTTGCCATTTTAATACTATGTGTCATGGTGTGGACCCCCTTGGGTTGATTTTATTGGGGGCTCTCTCTGCCCCCTGGATATGTATTTCTGTTTCCTTCCCTAGATTTGGGAAATTTTCAGCTCTTATTTCTTTAAATAAATTTTCTTCCTTCTTTTTAATGTTTTCTCTTTGTAGAGTCGCTATAATGTGAATGTTATTATATTTGGTGGTGTCACTGAGTTCCCTTACTCTTCATTTTTTATTATTCGTTTTTCTTTCTCCTGTTGACCTTGATTGCTTTTCATTTCTCTGTCCTCTATGTTGCTGATCTGTTCTTCTGCTTCCCCTGGTCTACTGTTTATTTCCTGTAGTGTATATTTAATTTCATTCAGTGAATTCTTTATCTCTGATTGGATCTGTTTTGTATTTTCTATCACATTATTGAGACTCCACTTTCTTTTCAAGTCCAGTGAGTATTTTTATGACTATTAATTTAAATTCTCTATCTGGCATATTGTTTATCTCCATTTCAGTTTCCTTTCTTGCTGTGATTTTGTCCTCTTCTTTCATTTGGGACATATTCATCTGTGAACTCATTTTGTCCAACTCCATATGCCTGTTTCTTTGTGTTAGGATGCCATCTATATTTCCTGCTCTTGAAAGTAGTGGTTTTATGCAGAAAAGGCCCTGTACTGCCCTGTAGTGCAATATCCCCTGGTCACCAGAACGTGGTGCTTCAGAGGTATCTCCTATGTGTGTTGCTTGTGGCCTGCTGTTGTGGCTGAGACCTGTTTGCTTTCAGTCCAGTCATCTGCAATGGCTCTTTTTGCCTATTGCACGTGGGGTCAGTCTGAGGCTGCTTTGGGCTTGAGTTTAGTCATATCAGGCATTTGCCAGAGCTGCAGTAATACTGCAGGTAACTGAAGGGTACTTTCCCAGTGATGTCCTCTGAGAAACTATCATTGGTGGTCTGGGGCCACAGTCTGACTGGTGTATGTGGTTACCTTCTTCTCTTCCTGGGGCAGGAGTCACTTTGGAGTGGTAATGGCCCCTATCAGGGCTGCTTGCCCTCTTCCAGGCTCGTGGTGATACTTTGGGTGGCCTTCTGCCAAGGTCATGTTGGAAGAGGCATGTCTGCAGGAATAAGGAGGGGCTGTTTGAATGGTGGACAACAAGGTCCGTACCGTTCTGCTGGTGGAGGGAACCTGCCAGTGTCCTGGAAAACCCCTGCCAAGATGGAGGGTTTGGTCTGTAGAAGATTATGGGGTTGAAGGGTCCCTGCCAAAGATCCCAAAGATCCTAGCCCCTCCAGCACACACTTTCACATTAGTAAATAAATCACCTTCCAGGATACCCGAGATGTTTTTCCATCTGCTGCTTCTCTGCTCTATCTCAGCAAGGCTGTTTGTTGTGCTTTCCTTTTTGGGGCAGGGACTCAGTTTCCCATTGCCCTCTGGCTCTCCCAGAGCCCAGCTACTTATTGGAAAAGTTCCAGGTGTTCTTTCCATAATTTGACTATTGTTGATAACACTGCTATAAACATTGGGATGCATATGCCCCTTCAAATCAGCATTTCTGTATCCCTTGGATAAATACCTAGTAGCACAATTGCTGGGTTGTAGGGTAGCTCTATTTTTAATTTTTTGAGGAACCTCCATACTGTTCTCCAGAGTGGCAGCACTGGTTTGCATTTCCACCAGCTAACTGATGAATGGATACAGAAGATGTGAGATACACACACACACACACACACACACACACACACACACACGAATATTACTCAGCAATCAAAAAGTATGAAATATTGCCATTTCCAACAACATGGATGAAACTAGAGTGTATTATGTTAAGTGAAATAAGTCAGTCACAGAAAAGACAAATATGATTTCACTCATGTGGAATTTAAGAAACACAATAGATAAACATAGGAGAAGGGATGGAAAATTAATATGGAAACAGAGAGGGAGGCAAACCATAAGAGACTTTTAAATACAGAGAACAAACTGAGGGTTTCTGGAGGGGTGTTGGGTGGGAAGATGGGCTAAATGGGTGACAGGCATTAAGGAGAGCACTTGTTTGTATGAACATATGGAAGTGATGAATCACTGGTATCTCTTCCTCAAACCAATACTACACTGTATGCTAACTAACTTGAATTTAAGTAAAAACAATGAATAAGAGGGGAAAAGAACAACAACAAAATAAAAAATAAAAGTTCCAGGTTTTAAGACCCACAGATTGTAAGAACTCACAAAGTTAGACCCCTGTGGTTTTCCAAGCAGAATGTTATGGGGTTTCATCTTCCCAGTGTGAGTCCCTTGTGCCTGGGGTGTCTTGTGTAGGACTTGATCCTATCTTCTCTCCATGCCTGCTGCAGTGTCCCTTCCTCCAGTGGTCAAAGGGCAGTTTGACCTCCCCTGGATCTCCACTCTTCCTCCCCTGTTCAATGTAGCCTCTTCTCTACATTTAGCTGTGTGGAATCTGTTCTGTCAGTATTCAGGTCGTTTTCTGGTTTATTTATTCTGATATGCATGTTGTTTTAGGTGTCACTTGGGGAGGAGGTGAGTCTAGGAGCCTCGTACTCTGCCATCTTCCCTAGAAGTCATGATAAGTGTACTCTTAATCTCCTTTACCTCTTTCACCCATCCCTCAACCCACCTCCCCTCTGGCAATCATGTTTGTTCTTAGTGTTTGCCAGATAATTTTTAAATCTCCACTTTAGGCTATGCATGTTATATCTTTTCACTTTCTTATTATATTTTATAAATGTTAAATTGTAGCAAAATATTTTCTTCTGAGTTAGTAGATTTACATTTTCCTCAAAATTTTCTTTCAGTATTTTAAAAATTGAATTTGTTATTGGTATCAGTTTGTGTTTTAAAGGATAATTTACTTTTAAACTTCAAATCACTCTTTTCTGTGGAAACTATGACATAAAAATCGCATCTGCATTCATAGGTACACCCTGATATAAATTAGTGATTGAATAAAATTTTAAAAGGGGAAGGAATAGAGACATCTCTGTGTGGAATTCCAAATAATTGTGTAGATACTCCACCCTCAAGTAGGTGTCACATGACCGCCCATGGCTTAAATATGAGCTGTAGATAATGACTTTCTTCCAAAGTGAAAAGAAGGAAAAAGAGTAACTTTACAGAGCAGAAACTTGACAATCCACTATCTCAGCCAGAGGTTAAGGTTAAAAATCAACAATGATAAGTCATGTTGATAGTATGTACCCTTGCTTTAATGTAGTGAGAATGGCATTTTACTTCTGCAGTCTTCTGTAAAACCCATAATCCAAATCTAATCATAAGAAAAAGATCAGAGCGATTTCAATTGAAGGAAATTCTAAAAATTACCTGACCAATACTTTTCAAAACTGTCAAGTTCATCAAAAACAAGGAAAGCCAGAGAAAGTGTCACAGCCAAGAGCAACCTAAGGAGAGATGACAGCAAAATATTGTGTGGTATCCTGGAATAGAAAAAGAACATTAGGTGAAAACTAGGGAAATATTAATTAAAAGATAGTTCTTAGTTAATTGAAAAAATGCATTGGCTAGGCAATCTCTCCTATTGGTATATCACAATTTATTCCTATTTATAATAAAAGTATGTAAAAATTTATTCCTATTGTAATGCTTTCTGAATCATTCAATTTAATTCAGTGCCATGCTAGAACAAAGAAACTGATACCATGCTCAGATCAAAGACAATTTGCAACAAATGCCAGTACATTTTTCTTTTTTTTAAATTACACATACCAAACAAAATCAATTAAAATACCATTTGGAATACTGCAACAAGAAAAGGACAAACCATCTGAAGACTTTATAATGGGAAAAAGCAAAGGTAGAACATTTTTAAATTAAAGATGGAAATACGTATATTTATAACAATATCAGACATCATACCTAGAATATAAGTTACTTGGGATTCCGTATGTGACATCTGTCTTGGAAACAATCTATATGAAGATATGTCAAAAAAGATTATGTCTTTATGTAATCAAGTACAGTTTTGAAAATTACATCTGTCATGATTGAAGAGAGACCATTAGGTGATTACTACAATATAGGAAAATAGTTAGCAAAGGTGTTATAGTTCTAACATTGCTGAGATTTCCAAGTTTATTAGAAATTTGATTGAATTTAGTCATGACCATAGGATAAATGAAAATGTATATATCTTCCATTTTGTATCACTACTGGTATCGTCTTAAGAAGAATAGCACCTTCTGGAGGAACCTTATGATTGAAGCATAATTATTTTTATTCTTTGTAGACTGTAGTGCATACATTAGCAGGCATATTCTCTGGTGAATGGCAACATAATGTAGAGAAAGAGGACTTTGGAGAACCATATGGAAGTTCTTTGTTCCCATAGCAACTTGAGCATACATTGAAAGGATCTGTGTATATGACTGTTCTCTATCTATAGTATAATGGACTTAGTACAGGACTGTATCTTGTTTTTTCTTTCTCCATTGCCTATAGTTATTAAAGTAAAGCATTCTGTTCTTAAGTGATGTTAGAGTCAGATGAATGGACCCCAACATAACATATAAATATAATCCCAACTCTGTTACTAAACAGCAGTATGGTACAGTTGATTCGATCATAAGTTTGTAATAGTTTGATCTAGAGTAGATACTAAATAAATATTTGGCTCCCTCCAACGTAATTGAGGTTGTGGATATTTTTCAATATCATTTCCAGTATTGTTTTTATTTCCATTATCTTAAAAAATGTTTGTTTCTGTTACCATTATTAGAATCAAACCCTAATTTGAAATAAATACCTCCTTGTATTATAAATAAATACCTACTCCTTGTAGGACAACCAATGGACCATATTTTTAATGGTTGGTGACAGCCTTGGGCACAAAGGGAGAGTGGGTTTTAACTCTGCATGGTTTCTTTCAGGAAATGTAACTGAGTTCAGCCAATGGCTTTATTTTCTTAACTTTATAGAAGTTTTACTTCCCTTTTGTTTCTGATTTTCCATTTAGTATTCGTTGTAATAAATACAAGTGAGAAATATAAAATATAAGGGATAAAAGTAAAATATGAAAGTTATGTATATAATGACTGCCATCATTTAAATAAATATGGACAAATTGTAAAAGAATTTTTAATGTTGATATAATAGACTTACATGTTCAACGTTTTCTAAAGTTTTCTGTGCTATTTTAAGTTAAAACGCTTAAAATTTTTTGTTTATAATTTATTTCTGTTAACGAATTGACATAGGAAAGATCATTTGTCTCTTTAATCAATAGCATTTTGAACTTCTACTCAGCCTTTTAACATTATTCTATGTGTGTTTACTTGCTTTTGTCAGGCTGCCTCCCTTCTCTGTTATAACCAGACACCCTTTCCTTCTAGAATACTATAAAATTGTTCTGGAGCAGGACTCTCACACCTCATATATGAAATATAGAGGGCTCAGTAGAGAAGGCATCCTATGAAATAGGGAGTGGTGTGCTTATTACTGGAGTCTGAAGGACCCACTTAGAGACATAAGAAATGTACTTCTTTTTCAACACTGGTACATTCTGGTGTCCAAAGAAGTCAAATCTCTGGATTAAATTCTTTTTATCAGCTGGCATTTTACTAGTTCTGCTCTATCTAGAGCACATGTTCTTTTTTTTTTTTTTTTAAGTTTATTTATTTATTTATTTTGAGAGAGAGACAGCGCAAGTTGGGGAGGGGCAGAGAGAGAGAGGGAGACAGAATCCCAAGCATGCTCCATGTTGTCAGCATGCCAGACGCAGGGCTTGAGCTCATGAAACCATGAGATCATGACCTGGGCCAAAACTAAGAGTTGGACACTTAACCAACTGAGCCACCCAGGCACCCCTAGAGCACATGTTCTTAACCTGGGGCTAGATACAGAATTCCTATAGAAAAAAAATCTTTATTTTTATACTCTGACATTTATTATTTAATTATGAATGAAAGTAATAAATCATGGTAATATTAGCAGTACTTATGACTTTGTCAACATTATAAATCAGAGATGTTTTCATATCACATTATAGTTGGTATATATATCTCACTATGTTTATATTCTCTACTGCTTCAAAATGCAGTGTTATTAGACTTGGTATTAGGTCTTGTTAATTGATGCCTTACTAAGGAAGATGGATTAAGACACAATTTGAGATAAGGAGGCTAGGAAATGAGATCAAGAAGCATTTTCTATTTTATTTGTACTATTCCATTTCTTAAGTTAGATGGTGAATTCATGAGTGTTTATTTTATTGCCATGTTTTATAACCTCGTTATTCTGTGTTCCTTTGTATGCAATAAAAATTTATGTAACTTTTAAGTCTTTGTATAATATCTGTTAGATGCCAGTACTGCCCACTCTACTCCCTGCTCCCCCCATTTTGAAAAATCCCTACCACTGTCCTTGCTGAACTGGTAGAGTACCATGTGACCCTACACTGTGGGATAGTTTGTTGAGCTAGAGGTGAACTCCTGACCTATGGAGTAATCTATGAAGTTGCTCAAAATCTTGAATTTTAAGGATATGGTTTGAAAAGAAGAACTGGATGGAGCTGCCTCGTGATCAAAATCTTGAATTGAGACACAGAAGATGTCTCTTACTATAGATAATTGACTCCAAAGGCCTATACCTATTATGGGATATAGTAAGAGGGACTCATTGGTTAGATCTAGTAAGGCCAATGAACTCCTAAAACTATGTATGTGCAGAAGTTTATATGATCCTTCAGGGATGCTCATGGCTGTCACCTGAGGTCTCTGATCTAACACAGGGTAAGAAATAGGGGATAACAGGCTTATGAAGAACTTGAGTAGTTAAATGAAAACAGAGCAGATAAATAGAGGGAAACAGAGAAACTAGGAGGGACACTGAAATAGAGGTGAAAAGGCTTGTGCCCTTCCTGAGCCATCTTTTATCTTTTTGGGATATTCTTATGGGAAATCTGATCCTTTCAAAAGGAAGATCAGTTGAGATCTTCTCATTTATTTGGATTAAAAGAGTCCTGTGTATGAAAATATAAAAGGTATACCCTTAATGAATTTTTAGTTAATTTTCAAATTTGGAAGTTTTCCTAAAGAGCAAATCAACTTACAGTTGTTCAAAAACTGTTCATTACTATGGAGAATAGTTGGAATGGTTAATTCTTGGCAACTAATTAACACTTGAGCAAGAACTCAAGGGAGATTTTTTTTAAGTTATAGAAATAGTACAGAGAGAATCATCTAAGTCATTCTAGGCATATTAGGTGTGTTGAAATGCTAGTGAGAATTCTTTTTTCTCATCAATCATTGATCTGGGAAGCACTAGTAGCCACCTTTCAAACTATGATGTGCTTGGCTATGCATTACTTTTGCAGTGATTTGTGGTTCCAAGTAAAACTTAATGCTTCTGATCACACATAGTCAAAAACCAAAACCAAAAATCAACAAATGGATCACAACAGAATTGTCCCTTTTAAGTTGCAAATTCCTGATTATTCAGCCAGAATGAATTCTTTCAGGCAGAAATGGAACCAAGTTCTAGCTTCTAAAATGTATCTCTTTATTGCACATACTGCTCCTTGTTTATTGTCCTTGCTTTCTCAAACATTTTAATTGTTCTTGGGGCAAGGAAACTAGAACTTGCAAAAATCTTTAAAATGTTTTTCTTATTGTGTAAAGACTATTGGCTCTGCATTCTCCAACCAATATTTTTGAAGTCCCTTGCGATTTGTACACTTACATAACCATTCAGAGGAATTATTGTCCTACTCATAAAAAGTACTTTGTCTTATGATGTTTGGAGAATTTATCATTTAATACCTAAGGAGGAAGTCATTTTTTTTTCAAGTGGCAAAAGCTGCATGAAAAACATATGTGACAAACATGTGGTACCGCATTGTTATATAGGGTCATTGTCAGTTAGCCTTCTTGCAGATCTCTCCTGAAGTTAAGGTAATCTAGTAGAAAACAAACCAGATAGAACTTTAATACTTTTTTTTCTATCTTTTTCTCTGGATTTAGGCATTAACTCTCAAAGTGATTGTTATGGTGCTCTTTGGAAAGTTATTAATTATGTACTTCACTGTCACATGGTTGCAGGTGAAACAAATGTGATTCTTGAAGTTTCAAGCAAAGAAATAATTAAAAAAACCAGTATCTTTTAAATAGGGGTAAGTACTATTAAGTGTTTTATATCATACACAAATAACTCATTGTAAATAACATATAAAGGACATATTTTATGGTTTCACGTACAATACATTTTCTTTTTTTTTTTTTTTAATTTTTTTAACGTTTTTATTTTTGAGACAGAGAGAGACAGAGCATGAACGGGGGGAGGGGCAGAGAGAGAGGGAGACACAGAATCAGAAGCAGGCTCCAGGCTCTGAGCCATCAGCCCAGAGCCCGACGCGGGGTTCGAACTCACGGACCGTGAGATTGTGACCTGAGCTGAAGTCGGACGCTTAACCGACTGAGCCACCCAGGCGCCCCTACATTTTCAATGTATATGCATCTTCAGCTAAGCATGGTTTAATCTGGTTTCCCTATCAGTGAAATATTCTTTTTTCGGTATAATAGTTTAATGTTACACTTGTGATCTTGACTTCATTCACATAATGTAGTTTGCTATAATAACCTGTGAATTTCATAGGGCTCCATTGAAAAAGCAGCTCAAAGCAGGCAGGCCAGGTGAATAAGGTGGTCTAACAATTCTGATCTGAAAGAGTGTCGCTGAAAAATCATCACACACAGGAAGCACAGCGGCAAGGAGTATTGTCTGCATATTATGCGAATGACTTCCATTATTATAGGTTAGGTATAAAGGCATTCTGAAAAATGTCAAAAGAATGCTCAGGATTGATTGCTGTTGCATCTTTAAGAAAAACTAAGAACTCGGGGTACCTGGGTGGCTCAGTCGGTTAGGCATTTGACTTTAGCTCATGTCATGATCTCATGGTTCATGAGTTTGAGCTCTGCATCAGGCTCTGTGCCCACAGCTCAGAGCCTGGAGCCTGCTTCAGATTCTGTGTCTCTTTTTGTCCCTACCCTGCTCTCTCTCTTTCTCTCTCTCTCTCTCAAAAATAAATAAATATTTTTTAAACTAAATAAAAAAAAAATAAAAAAATGTAAGAACTCATAATGCTTGACCATTAGAAAAGACTTCATAATTTGGGAATGATTCTCTAATTGGAATGAGCAAAAATAAACAAATAAGCAAAACATGAAGAAATAGAGCTTTCACTCGAATTAAAAACTTGATGAAAATATTGCTTGTGTGATGTTTCATTTTGACTCTAGTGGCATATGTAGTTATTGTACTTTAAGAATTAAGGAACACCTTTACATACACACTATTTATTAATGTGAAAAATAGTTGATGAGGTATTTTGAAAGCAATATAACTTTTATTACTGGATATGACTGTATTTATGGGCTGAATTGAGTTCCCTCAAAATTCATAAGTTAAAGTCCTAATCTCTAGTATCTTAGAGTGTGACTTTCTTTGTAAGAGACTACCTTTAAAGAGGTAATTAAGTTAAAATGAGACTTTAAAGGTAGACCCTCATCCAACTTGACTGGTGTCCTTGTAAAGGATTAGGACACATAAACAGAAACCAGGGATGTTTGTGCACAGAGGATAGATTATGTGTAAACACAGCAAGAAGGCACCCATCTGCCAGATGAGGAGAGAGGCCATCAGAAGAAACCAAATCTGCCAATACCTTGATCTTGAACTTCCAGCTTCCACAACTATGAGAAATAAATTTCTGTTGTGTAAACCACCCAGAGTGTATGACATTCTGTTAGGGCAGCCTTACTAAACTAATGCACTTTGTCTTATTAAGATACTGGAAGAATTTGGTCCTAAAATACTGTTGTAAATTCTGAAGAAACGACTGCTCACCTGTGTCAGCTAGCTATTTGAATTGTCACACAGGATTATAAGAAAAGTGAATACCAACTCAGATTCAAGGATCCCCTAGAAAGGAATGAATAAATGAAGTCGATATGTTGTCTCAGTCATCATATAAGTGGAAGCTTATATCTCTTTAAGAGGCATCCTGAGGTTAAATTATGCATTTCATAATGCTTTGTGTTAATCCCCATTGTTTTATAAATCTAGGAAGAGTAACAAGTTTATTTGACTTGAAAATTTTTAGATGCTGCACTGGAAATGATTACAACATATTATATAGTTGGTTTGGAGGAATAAAACCTATTAGAGAATATTAAATGATACCCTCTTTTGGAGTCCAAATCAGTAATCAGTTTCTTTCTTGCCCTTGTTTGGCTCTGAAGAATTTATTTTATTTTATTTTACTTTATTTTATTTTTAAATTTTTTTTTTTAACATTTATTTATTTTCGAGACAATGTGAGAGACAGAGTGCAAGCAGTAGAGCTGCAGAGGGAGACACAGAATCTGAAGCAGGCTCCAGGCTCTGAGCTATCAGCCTGGAGCCCGATCGGGGCTCAAACTCACGAACCATGGGATCATGACCTGAGCTGAAGTCGGACACTTAACCAACTGAGCCACTCAGGCGCCCCTGAAGAATTTATTTTAAATACACAAGAAGCCTCATTTATTTGTTACACCTTAATTTTAGATAGGAGTCTTTTGTACAATTAATTTATCAGTTATTTTTTGTATTAAAGACATTTAAATAGCTACAGGCCTCTAGTTTAATGGAAATGTCTTCTATTTTCCACCACAAAAGTGATGTTTGGTGTAGCTTTGCTAATGTAAGCAATGCCTACTCCATCAGTGAAGGCAACAGTTCAAATGGTTTAAATAGTACACTCAGTAAGCCTCTCTACTCCAGCTTCTCCAACTTATTTTTTGATGTGTTACTGTCAGTTAATCTTAAATGTCAAACTTTCTCTATAAAGCATCATTATGGGTATCTTCTATCATAATACATTTATCAAGGACAATTTATAAGATATACAAAAATGCACCATTCCTCTATGAGTAAAATGATCTTTGAAGAGCATTTGATAGTCAGAGATTACTCTAATAATAGATGTGAATTTTCAGTTAATACATTTCTTATGATAGTTACTTTTTAATTAGGGCCAATTAGTGTATGAAGTATTTTACTTCATTATTTTTCTTTCTTGCATTTGTTTGATCAAATATAACCTGTAAGAAATGGTGGACAAGGCAGGCAACATATTTTCAAAGTTGAGAACAGTTATGGTAAAGGATGAGTGCTTAGAGGTTTTTAAATATTGATTGATTAATATTAGATTTATAGGTTATTTATGAAATAGTCTATTATATGGAATTTATAAGCTTTACAAATAAATATACAAATAATATATAAAGCATAGTATTATAGTGCTTTTTGTCATTTTATACAAGGTAAAATAACTAAAACATGGACATATCAAATAACAATGATAATTAATGAACTAGGGTTAAACTGTGCTTAGGTATAAATGATCAAAGGATACAGGCTTTGTGTCACTTACATCTTCTCTGTCCCTTGAAGAGTAAAAAATAACTGCAGTTCATACCAACCACTAAGAAAATTCTTTACTGCTTTGAAAGCAGCCAAAATTGTCCTCAGAAATTCATGCAAAAGAACACAATTCCCTATTACTTTTATATAATTTGTAAATAGTTTATATATGAAATGCATGTGTATTTCAATGATGATTAAGATAGCTAACAGAATGCATACAGAATACTTTAGTTATCTCACAGTATATCCTCAAAAGAAAATAAAAACCAAGGTATTGATATAACCTTCCCACCTTGAATCTCATTGTCAGGCTGCAAATGTACAGGGGGTTAATGTGTCCATTTCTTCCCTCTCAACCTTCCTATTTATAGACTTAAAAAATTGCCGTGACTGGTGTAAGAAGAAAATGTCAAAAGGTTATAAAACACTGCAGAGAAAACATTTTTAATGAGTCTTCTGGAACCCCGAACTAAGAAAGATCAGAAATAAGGTTATTATAATAAAACCAGATAATGAAACAAGTGTTCAAGACATGTTTTCTAGTATTATTTCTACCTATCTATATTGCATAATTAGTGGTAGGCAAGTTAGGTTGTAAACTGTGAGAAAAACAACATATTTTTCCAACTCTGGCTCCTTGCTCTGCTGCAGGCAGCTGGGAATGTTTTCCAGAAATAGAAGATGGCTGTAACAAACAATAAAATATAGGCAGTGAGAGCCACAATGATCTCTTTATCACATCTGTCATCACTGCACATACTGACGGATTTATCAGAATGCTATGTGAGTCTGAAGGCAATGTGTCACAATCTGTGGGTATGCCTGGTCCCAAAGGATTTATTGCTTCATTAGGAACCACAGGAAGAACTTAAATTAAATAAAAAATTTAAAATAATGAGTTTATATTTCCTAATAACCTGGAATGAGATTTTGACTGCAATAATAAACATGTGCTTCAATTACACATATTTTGTTCTGCCTTTAGCCATTGCTCTTTTTAAAAAATGTTACTTCTTAGTTTCTTATAACTCAGAAACACAGAGGGTTGGCTTTTGCTGGTTAAAGTTTGATGGTGTTGGAAGACTTCAAAACCAAAATGATAAAACTGGCTAGAGGTTCTTATCAAGTCCGTCAGGAAAGTAAACCACTTGTTTACATTGCTCAAGCGTGAGGTTTTATCCTCTCATATGGATTAATTGTATGACCTTATGAGTGTGTCAAAAAGGATGCTAAAAAGGTCAGAAAATCTGGGTCCCGTTCAGCTCTTACAAACTGTGTGACTTTAGAGAATCATCATATCTTACCTCAGGATGTTGTGAGATTAAAATTTATATTGTAAATCTTTTGTGAAGTGGAAAATGATATTCCTTCATCTATGAGTGGACTAGAGTCATTCATTAGACTGGAGTCAGAGCACTGGAGCTCTAGATTTAATACTTTATGTTCAATAAGTTCTTCCAGTTCTATGGGACTACCTGAATTTGGTTTTAGTGGTACAAAACTGCTTTGTGAAAAATCTGCTAGTAATATTTTTTATTTCTGAAGATCGTGCCTGTATGATCTTTAGTTATTCAATTAACCTCCCTGAAATATTAGTGTACTCTATAGAAACATAAAGGAATCAGAGTAGATGATTTTTAATGTTCAATCCAGTCCTCCACTGTTTTACCACATTCACACTGCTCCTTCTTTGTATTGAAATCTGGGACAGCAGGCACAGAAAAGACCTTAGGACTCAACGTTTCCTGTTTGCATGTGGCTAAATGGAACTGAGATCATCTCCATCATTGGCTTTGTTGTCCAGTTTATCTTCATATTACAGGTTCTGTTACGAAGTACTTTCTATTTTGGTCGTCAGGATTCTTGCTTGTTTTCGCCTGAGGCTTGCAGTTATGAGTAAATATTTTATCAGTTAAACTAATACCTAAACTAACCCTTTCTTTTTCTTTTTTTCCTCTGTTTTCATGAAAGACTTGTCACAGAAACTACATACTAATGTCACAGAAACACAACATAAACAATTCAAAATTCTGAACCACAGTAATCTATCCCAAAGGTAAAAATTAGAAAGTTTCCAAATGCCATTCTGCTTTTGAAAGGACTATGATTCCTGAGCAATCACAGTTCTATTTCCTGTTAATATTGTTGCTCATGCTTTTTATAATGTTTTACAGTTTTGAGAGATTAGGCCAATGTATGTTAAATGATCTAAAAAGCAGTAACAGTAAAAGCACTTTAAGTATAGGTAAATGTGCGTAGAAAAATCATAATTTATTTAAGAAAGTCCACAGAGGATTGATTGTCAATATTTTAAATTTTACTTTCTGCCTCTTTTGTGATTTGGAATTATATTAAATTAATAATCCCTTTTACTCTTTTTCAATCAGTTTGTATTAGTTATGGTTCTCCAGAAAAACAGAACTATAGGTTGATGTATGTATGTATGTATGTACGTACGTACGTACGTACGTATGTATCTATCGGTTGGGTTTTTTTTTTGTGTGTTTTTGTTTGTTTGTTTGTTTTGTCTTGTTTTGTTTTTAAGGAATGGGCTCATGAACTTGTGCAGGCTGGCAGATCCAAGATCTGTAGGATAGGCCAGGAGGCTAGAGAATAAGAGTTGCAGTTTCAGTCAGAAGGCAGTCTTCTGGCAGAATTCTTTCTTCTTCAGGGAAGGCCAGTTTTTGTCTAGTAAAGTCTTCAGCTGATTGGATGAGTCCCACTCACATTATGGAGGGCAATCTGATTTAAATGTTAATCTTATCTAAAAAATATCTTTATAGAAACATCTGGAATAATGTTTGGGTCAACTAACATGACCTAAGTTGACCCAGAAGTTAACCATCACACAGCCCTACATATGTACTTTATTATTTTCTCTAGGATGTTGTTTTTGGCCTTCCTTGGCTATCTTTAAGGCTAACCTACCATATGAGGTCTTCTAGCTTGAGTTCTCATCTTTTACCACAGTTCCGTTTTCCTGAGTGTCTTCCCTTGGATGCCCTTCAGGCACTTTCATTCCAACATGTTTAAAACAGAAACTCATTATCTTTTCTCCTTATCTACTATTTTCTGTATTAATGATAAGATTATTCAGTCTAGAAATCTTAGAATCATCTTTGAATTATCCCCTTCATCCTTTCCTGTAATGAAATTCCAATTCATTCACTTGCTCAACAATATTTATTAATTGCCTTCTAGGTGTCCAATAATGTGCTAGACAGTGTAAACAAAATAGTGATGAGGCAGACAATAAACAAATAATCCCCCAAATAATTCTAATTGTGATAAACTCTATGAAGAAAAAGCACAGGGTGCTAGGAGATTGTGTAACTGAGGGACCTCCTGTAGTATGAGAGGGACAGGCAAGGCTGACATGAGGATACATTAGTTAGCAGGCAAAACTGAGAAGTAAGGAGAAGAACAGTATTACAGGTGGAAGAAACAGCAAGTGCCAAGACCCTGATGTAGGATAAAATGAGAAGTGATATGATGCTTGAGTATTAACTCTGAGCCAGGAAATTTTATTCTCACAGTGACCCTATGACATAGGTATTATGATGTAGATATTACATAAATCAGTCAGTCCTTATTTTAACTGAAGAAACTGAGGCTCAGAAAGATTAAATAAGGGATTTAGGTTTATGCAAGATAAAGTGGCACAGGAATGAGGATTCCATTCCATTCTCTGCAGGAGACTCAGAGAAGAGATCCACAGCTTCTAATCATCCCATTATTGTCCCATCAGCAAGAGAAGGAAACACAATCAGACTTCGAAATCATTAGTATATCCTGGTAAAGCAGTGTACAGTATTCTGACTTTTCTAGATCAAGAGTATTTTTTCCATTGTATGGTTCACATGATCTCAATCATTTTGGAATAATTCACATTAAAGTACACTAGACATTGATTAAATGTTTCACTTTCTTTTCTGCTCTTAATTAATTTCAGCATTAGTTTATTGCTTTCCTTACTAAAAGTAAAAATGACTTTTTTTAACATACCAAAATGTTTGCTTTAATGTCATACAAGTGAAGTGATTATGAATTTCAGATTGGCTAGATTTCAGAATAATTTACTACATCTTTTTTTTTTTTACCCCTTGCAGGAAGAAGCAACACTTCTAATTAGAATAGAAATGGAATTGAAATAGAATAAAATTTAAGTGGACTCCATGAACATCTCTTTTAATTTACAATTATAAACTTCACCAAAGGAAGAAATAGAATTCTCAGAAAGAGATGCATTTTGAAATTAAAAAAAACTTGTCATAGATTTCTAGTTTTAATATTCAGTACAGTGGTATTGGCACCTAGTTATAAATTTTCAAACAGAGTATAAAACATAAAAGTTCATATAAAGTACACAAAAAGATGAAAAGAGATAAGAGCTATTGGTGATTCTCTTACAGTGGCCACTTTTCACTTTGTTGCACTGCAGTTTCTGGCCCTACAGCTTCATCTGAATTGTTTTTGTCTGGGGCCCCAGTGAGCTCTAGATTGTTGAATACAATAGAAACTTTCAGTACCATTAGATACAGCAGACCCCTCTTCACTTTTTTCTTAGTTGTGAGGGCATCAACCACTTGTGGTTTTCCTTTTGCTTCTTTTAGTGACTCTTCCACCATGTTCTTTGCTGGCACTCCTTATTAGACCTCCAAATGCTGGAAGGGGGGCATACTGGTTCCTCTTTGTGAACAACATGTCCTTCTTGGGTGATTGCATTAATCACCATTACTTAATTTTTTTTTTTTTTTAACGTTTATTTATTTTTGAGACAGAGAGAGACAGAGCATGAACGGGGGAGGGTCAGAGAGAGGGAGACACAGAATCTGAAACAGGCTCCAGGCTCTGAGCTGTCAGCACAGAGCCTGACGCGGGGCTTGAACTCACGGACCGCGAGATCATGACCTGAGCCGAAGTCGGCTGCCCAACCAACTGAGCCACCCAGGCGCCCCAATCACCATTACTTAAAATATTATCGATGTACCAAAGGCTTCCAAAATATCTTTCCAATCCAAGTCTTTCTAGCTTCACAATCATTTATTCAATAGCTTCCTCAATAATTCCATTTGGATTTCTCTTAAACATCTCAAATCTAACATGTCTAAAATACCCAAAACTGCTCCTTTGTCTTCTCATTTCAACCACTGTCTATCCAAAAAAAAAAACCCAAAAAACCTGTCATCCTTGATTTAGCTCTTTCCCTTCCATTGAGTTCTTTTAATCTCATCTTTGACATGTAATAAATATTTCACTTCATTTCTTTGCTACCAGTCTCATAAAAGCCACCATCAGCTTTTGCCTGGACTCCTTTAGTAGCCTTGTAGCTGGTTTCTGCTTTTATTCTTGCTTTTAGTCTGTTCTCCATACAAGGATCATTTAGAAGTAAAGGTCATCATTTAATGTCTCTGCTCAAAATGCTTTTTATTGTACTTAGAATAGAATCAAATGTTACCATGGCTTCCTAGGCCCTGTGACATCTTGCCCTGTCTACCGTCCCTATCGTCTCGTGAACTGTTCTTCCTTGCCCATTCTACTCCAACACTGCTGACTAGCTTTCTTTTGACTCCTCAAATATGTCAAAGTCATTTCTGCTTCATTTCTGTTTCTCAAATATTCAACGTCTTCCTAGCTTTTGGGTTTTGTTGTTGTAGCCCTGCCTAAAAAGTTCTTTCCTCTTTTTTTTCTCTTTTTTATAATAGCTGATTTTTTTTTTAAATCTTTTAAGGACTTTTCCTTAATATTTCCTTTTCAGGGAGTTATTTCCAGACTGCCCTACCTAAGTGCCTCCATAGTCCAGAGTCATACTCTCATATCATTCTGTTTAGTTTCTTTCCATCACTTATCCCAATTTGAAATCATCTTGTTTATTGCCTCTCTCCTATATTGCTAGATTGTAAGCAGTCTTTCTGTAAATTCAAAAATAGTCTTAAAAGTTTTTTTTAAGGTGATTAGACAAAAAATGCTTTAAAATGAATTGATATCACAAAGAAACTTAGGAATTTGCAGAAGTCAAAAATGAAATAAAAGCAGGAATTCCTGGATTCATTGTGATTGCTGCATTAGTGGAATGGTGTCTTTGCTCTTTTCTGGTAAATTACTTTTATGTTGGGATGAGATGTTGAGAGTTTGTCTACTCTGGGCCTCTTGTGCATCTTGTTGTCTTGCTGAGTCTTGCTAGACCAAAAACACCAAAATTGTAAGGCCTTTATTGACCAACTTCTTTGTTTTTTCTCCTGAACATAATCTTGAAAAGTAAGGTTTTTGTCCATACTAGTTGTCCCTCTGGACAAAGAAGTCTTGATTTACAAATCCCTTGCTATAAAAAATGGTGAATTGTCTAAACTCAGGCTTCATCTCCTGTAGCACATCCTCACAAGCCCTCCTTGTGGCTTTTTGTTTTGGGGTTCATTGAACCACAATAGCAACTAGACTGATAATCCTTATATTGTTTTTGCTGTAATCTCTTTTCTGTGACCCAAGAGTCTTGTGTCTTCTTGTCAGCTTTTATGGCTTGTATAGATACTTTGGCAGGCATTCTCTTGGTTCTTTCCCTCTTCAACACTATCACGTTTACTTAAGTGCATAAAATCCCAACAGAAGAGTGTCAATTTCCAATCCTGTCTTTTCCTCATAAACTCTGATTAAATATGTTTGGCCTTCTTAGTATATTCTTCAGTTTTTTGTTTCTTGTTTTTGTTTTTTTTTTTTTAACTTCTCTTGTATTGCTTCCATCTCTGGTTCCCTGTGTCCCATTGTCTCATTTACTAATTATCTTTTCATTTGCTTTTCTTATGCTTGCTTAAAATGTCTATTGTATGTTATATATTAACAGTTATGATTTTTTCCTAGAAATTCCAGTTCTTTTTTCAAATCTGCCGGACATTAAAAAAAATTGTTCCTTACTCATGTTTTCAAATTCATCTTTTATTTTAAATACTTTTAAACACATTTAAAGAAAATTTTTTAATGTTTATTTATTTTTGAGAGACAGAGTGCGAGTGGGGGAAGGGGAGAGAGAAGCACAGAATCCAAAGCAGGCTCCAGGCTCTGAGCCGTCAGTACATAGCCCATTGTGGTGTTTGGACCCACGAATGGTGAGATCATGACCTGAGCTGAAGTTGGACATCTAACCGACTGAGCCACCCAGGTGCCCCTAAACACATTTTAAAATTGTTTCTGATAATTCAGTAATTATCAGAATAACTCTGAAATGTCAGAATAATCTGAAAATATAATGTCTGATAAAAATATATCTGATTCTTTGAGGTTTTGTAACATGTGTTTCCAGCTGTTTCTTCCTCATGGTGCCTTATTTCTTCATACATTTTGTAATTTTGGAATGTAAGTATATGTTCAGTTTGGTCTGATTCAGTGACCTAACATGAGATAATTCCTGTAGAAAAGGATTTTAGTTTCCTTCAGCCAGGTACCCTGGAAAACCCCCAGTCTGAGGCCCTTTAAATGAATTATCATTAAGGATGAATCTGTTGCTAAAATTACCAAGAGTGACTTTTGGCTCCCTCAGTACCCCAGAATTCAAAGTCTGGGAGGAGACAGAAAAGTTTTCCAGCCACTGACTTTTGCCAGTAGGTACATATTCTAAGTTCATCATTTCATTGAGATTGTAACCTTGAGGGTCTTTACCTTTTCCAAATTATTGTCTCATGATGTCCTTCATGTTCACTTACAGATTGTTGTACTATGATCTTCTTTCTTCCATTATACATGTAGGGATTTTCTCTTTTTCTTCTATTTTTACAGTTCTAGCTTGGAAGGTTAACATATGATTACTATTTTTTTTTGTTGTCATTGTTACCCTTAAATTTTAATATGCATTCTTAACAATATCTTACTCTTTCTGTCCTCATTTAGAATAACATAAGCCCATTAGATCACTATAACTGTAAATCTTCTCTTCCTATTTTCCATGTATTTTTATTTAGCATTTTAAGTGCTACCTTTTTTATGAAAATAAACTTTTATTTATTATTTTTTAATGTTTATTTTTGAGAGAGAGAGAGAGAGCAGGAATGGGGAAAGGGCAGGGAGACAGGGGGACAGAAATTCTGAAACAGGCTCCACCCTGACAGCAGAGAGCCCAACACAGGGCTTGAACTCATGAACCTTGAGATCATGACCTGAGCTGAAGTCGGACACTTAACCTACTGAGCTGTCTCATTAAAATAAACTTTTTTTTGGATTTTTATTTATTTTATTATTTTTAAAAATTTACATCTAAGTTAGTGAGCATATAGCGCAACACTGATTTCAGGAGTAGATTCCTTAATGCCCCTTACCCATATAGCCCATCCTCCTTCCTAGTATAATACACACAGAGAAAAATAGACTTAAGGTTCCAGCTCAGTGAAGTTTGCAGAGATTTTACAAAGTGAACACAGCTGAGTAATCACTACTAAGATCAGAAATAGAATATTTCTGAAGTAGAATAGCATTCTGGAGACACTTGTATACTCTATCATTACCTCTCTCAAAGGTAACCACAGTTTTGACTGTTGATTAGCTTGACTAAGTTTTGGTTTTGAACTTTATTTAAGTAGAATAAATTTTAAAAAATGTAATAAATGCTCTTTTGTGTTTGTCATCTTTACTCAGTATTATTTGTGAGGTTTATCCATATTTTTGTATGTGACAGTGGGTTTATTTATTGTTGTAAAGCGTATGAATATATTTATCCATTTTAATACTGAGGGGTATTTGGATTGTCTCCAGTATTTAGCTGATACTAATATCAGCTATTCCAGTATGATACCATTGATGCTATGAAAGTGCTATGAAAATTTTTACATATGTCTTTGGTTGCATATATGTGTGCATTTTTCTGTTGGAGTAGAATTACTATAACATAGGGAAGCATATGTTCAACTTACCAGACTTTGCCAACCAGTTTTTCAAAAGTGATTATTCCAATTTACACTCTTACATAAAGTGTTTGAGAATATCAGTTGCACCAGATCGTTGCCAATATTTGGTATTTCCAGTCTTTTCATTTTAGCCACGGTGGGTATATAGTTGTATTTCATTGTGCTATTAATTTGCTTGTCCCTGATGAATAATAACATTGAATACCTTTTTAAATACTTAGTAGCCATTTGCTTATCTTTTGTTTTGAACTCTATTTTAAAGTGTTTTGCCTGTTTTATATATTGTGTTTTTTTAATCATTGATTTCTTGAAGTTTTATATACTGTATACAAGTCCATTTTCAGATAAATATGTTACAAATATATTCTCCTAGTTAGTGCCTTGCCTTTTCATTCTCTTAATGGTATCTTTTCATATCAAGTTCTTTATTTAAGTAATCCAGTTTATCATTTTGTTTTGTTTACATAGACAAACCAACATTTTTATCTTCTAGAGAATTCGTTGTCTTACCTTATACATTAAGGTCTACAATCTACCTGGAAGTGATTTTTTTTCTCCATGATGTTCAACATGGGTCAATTTATTTTATTTTATTTTTTAATGTTTTTAGTGTTTATTTCTTTTTGAGAGAGAGAGACAGACAGACAGACAGACAGAGAGAGAGAGACAGAGAGAGACAGAGAGAGACAGAGAGACAGCGAATAAGTTGGGGTGGGACAGAGACAGAGAAGGAGACTCAGATTCTGAAACAAGCTCCAGGCTCTGAGTTATCAGCACAGAGCACGACGTGAGGCTCAAACTCTGGAATTGTGAGATCATGACTTGAGCCAAAGTTGGACGCTTAATGGACTAAGCCACCCAGGCGCCTCCAGTTTATTTTTTGAGTACAAAAATCTAGCTTCATCTTCTTGAAAAGGTCATCCTTTTCTTCTCTGTGCGGTAGTGCCATCTTTTTCATAAATCAAGTGCCTGTATAAATGTAGGACTATCTCTTCTGTTCTTTGATCTTTTTGCCTGTCTCGCACCAATACCACAGTGCCTTAATTACTCTAGCTTTAGCGAGACCGAGTTTGTTCTTGTATTATTTAAGAATTTCTGAAATCATTGTTTCACTATATGCTAACTAATTTGGGTGTAAATTTTAAAAAATAAAAAACAAAATTAAAAAAAATTTTCTGGTTATTCTTGCCCCTTTATGTTTTCACCTAAATTTTGAATTATCTTGCCAGTTTAAAAAAAAAAAAGTCATGCTAGGATTTTGATTGGAATAAAAAATCATTAAATTTGTAGATCAGTTTGGGGAGACTTGAAATCTTTACCAAATTGAATTTTGCAGTTTATGAACATTAACATATCCTTTAATTTATTTAAAACTTCTTTGCTCTCAATAATGTTTTATATATTTCTTTATAACACTTTCACCTTTTGTGCCATTGTCGTCATGCCACCTTGGATTTTTTTTGTCTCTCCCCATTTAACCATTTTTATATATTTTACATAGTTAATTGGATCTACTAATCTTCTTACTAATTTTTATATTCTACTCTTTCCATCTGGGATCAATTTCTTTCCTATTGAATATGTCTTTTAGTATATCAGAAAGTGTTCATAGTGTGTTTGTCAAAATTTTTTTTTATTTTGGCTGTTCTGTGAATTTCTTTTTTACCTGGGATTATAATTCTAGTTTTAGCAGTTATTTTTCTTTTGTGTTTTGAGACATTTCATTGCCTTCTGATTTCTTTTGATACTAATAAAAAGTGTTCTGTCCATTGGAAGCATGGACACACCATGTATCTTTTTCCTGCAGATACGATTTTTTAACAATATCCCTTTGTACTTGATAGTTTTCAGATACTTTATATTCTTTAAATTCCATTAAATTCTCTGTGTTTTGTTTTCATCACTTCTGCTAAGTATGTGGTGGTTTTCTCCAATCTGAGCATGTATTCTTTTAAAAACATTTTTCATTTTGGAAAAATCTTAATACAGTATCCCTTTAAATAATGATTCTCCTTATTTCTCTGTTTTCCTATTTCAGAATTCCTATTGGACATTGAATTGTTTCCTCTGAATTCACCCTCCATGACTTTTAACCTACTTTTCATATTTTCTATCTCTTTAAATTATCGTGTGGTATTCTGGATCATTTTTTCAGTTATAACTTCCATTTACCTTATTTCCTCTTTAGCCTCCTATTCTAGTTACTAACCCAACCATTGAATACATCCATTAGTTTTTTTTAATTTAATTTAACTTTTTAAATTAAATTTATTTTTGGGGTGCCTGGGTGGCTCACCCATGTGCCTGGGTGGCTCAGGTCATGATCTCGTCATCCGTGAGTTCGAGCCCCGCGTCGGGCTCCGTGCTGACACCTCAGAGCCTGGAGCCTGTTTCAGATTCTGTGTCTCCCTCTCTCTGACCCTCCCCGTTCATGCTCTGTCTCTCTCTGTCTCAAAAAATGAATAAACGTTAAAAAAAAATTAAAAAAAATAAATTAAATTTATTTTTTAATTAAATAAGCAATTTTTGGAATTTCTATTTGACCATTTTTCAAATCGGTCTGCTATTTTTTCATAACTAATTGCTTTATAAAAGTTTGAGCTCTTTTTTCATCCTTTTTTTGTTGTTTTGAAGGAGAGAGAGCATGAGAGTGGCAGGGAGGGGCAGAGGAAGAGAGAGAGAGAGAGAGAGAGAGAGAGAGAGAGAGAGAGAGAATCTCAAGCAGGCTGCATGCTTAGCTTAGTGTGGAGCCTGATATGACTATTTCACAACCTGACCTGAGCTGAAATCAAGAGTTAGTTGCTTAACCAACTGAGCCCCCAGGTGCCCCATTGTTCATCTTTTTGAAATTTATATGTACAAATTAAAATTAACTTTTCAGGTATATTATTTAATTTTATTCAGATCTTGAAATTAGAATTTTCCTGTTTGTATTGTTTTGCATCCTTCTTCTTGCTAGTATTCATTTTTAACAGTGGTTAATTTTATTGGAGGACTTGTGTCATGTACTGTAGAAGCATGAGTCTGGTGGTATTTTATTCAATTCTCTGCTCCTGGAAATCTGTTTTCACCCATGCTGGGAATAGATAACAAATTTTGATGTTATCAAATGACGATATCAAATTTTGATGATGCCTAAAGAACCAGAGGACAGAATTTCTCTAGTTCCTATTCATGGGCAAAGAAATGTTCAGTTCTGAAGAACTGAAATAATATTTGGGCTTAAAGTTCACCTCTCTACTTAATATTTTCCTGATACCTCTGCTGTGTTCATGTGCAAGCTTTAAATTCTTAGCCCTTGCCCTTAAGATCTATATACTATGATCCTATATATACTATATACTTTGATCCAGATGAACTATTTGACATTTGCTTCAAATTACTGCTTTGCATACTTCTTGTTTCTGGAACATTGGGTTTTCCATTCTTTTTTTCCTTCTTTCCTTCCTTCTTTTGACCACATATTAGAAATATTTTTAATACATTTTATCTAACATTTTTATATGTTTGGAGCATGACATGTCAAGCATATTGATCAGATGTCTTATCCAATGTTCTTCATATATAGAAAACTAAGTGTTGCAGTAGATAGCATCCTATCTCTGTAATTATTCAATAATGAATTGTGTATTTTTTGTTCCTAGATTATGTCACTATTTCATTAACTACTTTTTTATATTTATAAAATTATGAAAAATCACATATGTTAGACAATGTGTTAGTATCTGTATTGCATGAATAATGTTCACTCTCCTAGACCTTATTGTCTAGTTGGGGAGAAATGCAGAAATAAATACTCATACACATAAATGACAATTACAGGATGGGGAACTGATTTTATATTGCAGAGTTTTTCAGGAAAACCCTGTCTCTGAAAGTGATATTTAAGCTGATGAGAAGGAACTCACCATCTTAAAGGGTAAGAAAGAACATCTCAGACAGAAAGACCATTGTCTATAAAGGTAGGAGAAAACTTGATACCTCTGAAGAACTGAAATAAGACCAGTATCATTGGAGTGTAGTAGGAATGGGGAGACTTCCATTGGTGAAACTAGGAAAAATTGGGAGTTAGGTCATTTAAGACCTGGCTGACCTTGTAAGGAATGAGTTTTGTTCTGAAGACAATGGAAGAATTTCAAATGGTTCCACATAAATGGTAGTGTAATCTTACAAAATCTCACTTTGATTGCTATTTGTAATAGAGTTGAAGGGGGGAAAAAGGAAGAAAAAAGTTAGAAAGTTGCTTCAGGGGTCTAGGCAAGATACACTAGTGACTTGGACTAGAATGGTAAAGATGGATAGAAGTAGAAAGGAGAGGAGAGGAGAGAGGAGAGAAGTAGAAAAGGGAGTAGAAAGGCATAATATTAGATAATATAAAAAATTCTACAAGTGATAAGAATGACATCTAAGTATGCATCTCTCTGAAGCTTGATTGAAGGGTCAATGTTAGCATATATATTCAGGGGATTTTAACCTGGGCTTCAATCAAAGGGCTTTCAAAACTTTTGAGATTTTAATTTTGAGTCTATGGGCCTCTGTGAAGTTTTCTAGGGAGATGATACAAATCTCTTATTAGATTCTGAAAGGATGTATGTCCCAGATACCAAGAACTCCTGATTTAGGGGAATTATTTATAAATATTTTTTCTCTAAAATAGCCTTTTGCTTAGGATTTTCTGATAAGATAATTAAAAATTATCAAGAACCCCTTGGAAAGAACCTAGAACAAATATGTTTTATATAGGCATGATATTAAAAATATTTAACAAATAGTATTTCACTGGCATATACTAATCCAAATAGGTAGAACAATCGGAATGGATACTGGTCATAATAAATAGCTGTTTCATTACTGGTGTACTGCAGCCAGATTCTATATTGTCAGTTAAAGGAAAGATTTAATTGTTACCAACCATGAAAAGTGTAGCATTAAAACCCACTCATAAAAATTGAGGTACAATACCTACATACAGGGTAAACCCATCCCTCTTTATGGTAGTAGGTCACAGTTCCATATTGAGTAGCATATCTTCTAAAACAATTTTGCTTTGTAGAACATGAAAACTGGTTAAAAATAGTGTAGACACTAAGAAGGTATACCATTAACATCAAACAAGCTGTGGCTTTTTTTTTTTTTTTGATATTTACATTCTGTAAGATTCACCCAACAGAGTAAAAAGTGGACTCAAATAACTGAAATAATTTAAAAATAATGAAAAATAATTTTAAAAGAAGGATTGAAAATAGTTTCCAAGCTTTGTTCTGAGGAAATATGAAGTAAAAGGCAATTAGAGCACATGAAAAAAAAAGTTATGCTAGATATAATTTTTCTCTATCAGCTCTAGAACCTTCCAATACCTTGAGAGGTGTTGAGGTCTTATGTCATTAAAGTAGTACAAGTAAGTTTGTTTTACAACCCAAGCAAATTGAAAAAAATATGTAACAGAGAAACTGAAACCAGACACATGTTTTAAGACTCTACATCTCAGACTAATAGAAGGAAAGACTAGCCTGAATTCATAAAAAGCCTGAATAATAGGCTATTTCTGAAGACATACATTCTTGTTTTTCTTAGGTACACACAGTTATTTAAACAAATTGTTCTCAAACCATTTTAAGCAGAACTCCTATGGGTCTTTATTTAAAGATTTAATGAGACTGACTTATAATTAAGAGCATCCATATATATATATATCAACATTTGTTAAAAATCTATAAATAATTATTCTTAGGTTATTTAGGAATCTAATGTCATCTCCCAAAATTTTGTTTATACTGTTAATTTGATTAACAATTGCTTTTTCATAGCATACGCCCCAGTGTTAGTGATCATAAATCTTACATTAGTATTGTGCAAATTAATGAGATTTGACTGTTCTTAAAAATGAATTCCTTTTAAATGAAAACAATCTCCATCTACAAAAACTGATGAAACATTAATCTCTAGGAAAACATTTTTGGCATAATACTGGTTATAAACTGTCTTGGCTGGGGTAGTTAACTATGTAAGCCATGTGAACTTAAGCACACCTTTCCTTCCAAATATATATTTATATCCATTCATTTATTCAGTAAATATTAATAATGGCCCTTGGGTGACAGGCACTATTCTGAGTACTGAAGATAAAGGAGTGGACAAAACAGACAAACTTTCTACTGTCGTTGAATTTACATTCCCAACTCTCTAATGAGAAAAGACAGAAAATAAGCAAGATAAGCAAATGAAAATATTATGTTAGATGGTGATAAGGGCTAAAGAAATAAGTAAGGTAAGGAAGGGGAAGAGCAAATGTGTTTAGAGGATAGGGAAAGGACTCACCAACAGGGTAAGTGAGTAAAAATTTAAAGGGGGTGAGACAATGAAATATATCAATTCTTAGGGAGGAACATTCTAGCAAAGGAAGCAGCAAGAGCCAAGATCTTGAGATGGTAGCTTACTAGAAATGTTAGAGTCATCACTAGGGGGAGGGTGAGTGAGAGGAAAAGGCAATGGGAAATGGGATCTAGAGGAAACTGTGCCAAATCTCATGGGGCTTTGTAGACCTTTATGACTGTGGTTCTTGCTCTGGCAGATACGGTTTTGAAGGGTTTAGAGTAGTCCATGGACATTACTTGCTTATAGTTTTAGAGAAACTACCATTATTGCTATGCTTCAAATAGACCAAAGAGGAATAAATGGAGGAACCAGAGGGATCAATAGGAAAATACTTCCATAATCAGGAGTAAGAGAAAGGTGATCTGGTCAGGGTAGAAGCTGTGAAAGGCGGGAGAGTTAGTTGGATTATGATTATATTTTGAAGGTAGAATGAACAGGATTTTTCTTACGGGTTAGATGTTAGATGTGAGAGTAAGAAAGGAGACGAGAATGATTGTAATATTTTAATAATAATCTTTCAGTTTTAGAATAGTGTTGGAATTACAGCAAAATTATAAAGAATACAGAGTTTCTATATATGTACACCCACTTTCCCATATTATTAACATCTTAACTATTTGTATTGTGCATTTTTTACAATTAATGAACTGATACTGATATATTTCTATTAACTAAAGTTCATAGTCTATTCAGATTTCTTTAGTTTTTGCCTAATTTCCCTTTTCTGTTTCAAGATCCCATCCAGGATACTACATTACATTTAATTGTAATGTCTCCTTAGACTTTTCTTAGATGTGACAGTTTCTCAGACTTTCATTGATGACCTTGGCAGTTTTAAAGAGTACTGGTTAATCTGAAGAATGTCACTCTTGGGATATTGGTTGGGATTGGTCTGATGTTTTTCTCATGATTAGACTGGAGTTACATGTTTTCCGGAGGAATACCTCCCATTTTGGGGAGGTACAGTGCAGTTTTCATTACATTACCTCAAGGGTACATACAGTGAACTTATTTATCATAGTTGATGTTAAAATTAATCATTTGGCTAAGGTAGTTTTTTTAAATTTCCCTACTGTAAACTTATTCTTTTTTTTTCTCCCTTTCTGCACTATACTCTTTGGAAGAAAGGCACAACGATCAGCCCACATTTAAGGAGTATGGAGTTATGCCTCACTTCCTTAAGGGTTGAGTATCTATACAAATTATTTGGAATTCTTCTCTATGGGATATTTGTCTTGTATCTCTGTTTATCATTTATGTATATCAGTATGGACTCATGGATATTTTATACTTTGGATTAAACTCCAATAATACCTGATTTTTTTGTTCAGTTGTTTCAGCATTAACCATTGGGGACTCTTTAAGTTGTCTACTAGTCCCTTTGACATACCACTGTGTGTGTGTGTGTGTGTGTGTGTGTGTGTGTGTGTAGGTGGGCAAGAGAGAGAGCAAGTGAGAGAACACTTTCTTAATTTTTGACACTGTAACATTCTTTAGGCTCATCTTTTATGGTTCTTTCTCCAGTGCAAGGATCAGCCATATCTCCAGTTAATTCTGACTCCCTTTACTGAAGAGTATATTTGAAACCAAAATCTGGGTTCTGGGTGTACATTGCTGCTGGGGTGTCATTGCTTCTAGATCCACTCAGATAACAGAGCAATGAAATATATGTGTGCATGCTAAGCTGTGTGTGTGTTGTATAAAGATGTTATCCAATGAAGATTTTGGAAAGTATGTTCAATGCAATAAATATTTATTGAGTACTTGCTTATTAACTATAAGGCATTTTGCTAAGCAAGGTATGAATACAAAATCTACAAAGGTAGAGCACCTGGGTGGCTCAGTTGGTTAAGCATCCAACTTTGGCTCAGGTATGTTCTCACAGCTCATGAATTTGAGCCCTGCGTTGGACTGTGTGCTGACAGCTCAAAGCCTGGAGCCTGCTTCAGATTCTGTGCTTCCCTCTTTCTCTGCCCCTCCCCTGCTCACACTCTGTCTGTCTGTCTGTCTGTGTCTCTCAAAAATAAATAAAGGTAAAGAAGATGTGATTCCTGCTCCCAAGGAACTTGTAGGACATATTAATTTTGATGAAGATTTATATACTATAACAAAACCCAAAATAGTAGTGGCTTAAATAAGATAACGTAGTTTTTTTTTTTTTTTTTTTTTTTTTGTTTTTTTCTTCAAGCTATAATCTAGTATAAGTGATTCAGGGTTGATATGGTGCATCCATGATGTCAAGGACCCAGGTATCTTCTAGTTGTCTATCTAGTTGCTTTACTATTCCTAGGACCAAATTGTTTCACAAACACTGTCACATCTGGATGATAGAATGCCAGAAGAAGGGATGGAAGGAAAACATATCACTCTCTTTAAGGTCACAATATGGAAATTACTCATATCACTTAAGCTTGCATACCCTTGATGAGATTTTTGTCATATGACAACACCTACATTCAAGGGAGGATGAGAAAGTAGTATTTAGATGGGAAGCCTATTCAAAGATTATATTATTGAACGTAGGCGGGGAGTATATTTCCACAAAGAAAATATAAGCCATTTTGAAGAATGACTATGAGGTAAAGAAGAATGTGATAGTCATTATTAAACAATGTGGTTTGGGAATTCAAAAAAGATAGAAGTTAATTATGGATTAATAAACAGGAAAGTGTAGACACACTAATCTGAACATTTAATTATGGGTAAGAATTTGAAGGGCTGAATTCTAATTAGAGTCCAAAAGATACAGAGTTGAATTTGGTGAGGAGAAACTCCAGTCTAGTTTTAAGTCATGCTTCAAGAGTGAAAGTAGCTAAAGATAAAGCTAGAAAGGAAAGTCAACAGCCAGTTGTAGATGGCCTTTAATTTTAGGATATATTCTGGAATGAGATTTATGGATGGGCATTGCTAAATGTACAGCACATAATAGATTATTCATAAATATCACATTTCCTTACTTAAGGATTTAGATTTAATTCATTTAGATTTAATACATTTACTAGTCAATTATTTTTTTAAAAATGGAAGTAACTTATATTACCTTACTTTGGAGAAGTTACTTCAGTAGTGGCCATCGGTCCTCCATGGCTGATGGGTCTCTCTCTCCCTGCAACAGATGCGGGGCAGTTGGCCTATGTTCACCCCTCTCATGACCGAGTAGAAGGACTCTGTACACTCCCCACAGAGGGCAGATATACCAGGTACCATATGCTTATGCAGAACAAAAGAGCATATATTGGGCTTATAAAGGGGAAATATATTCCCACACAAGGTTATAAGCCCAAAAGAAATCATGAGGGTTATCTCTTTGTAAGGAAGTGTTCCAGTGCCCAGTCTTATTTGGCTGAGGGAGGGCCAAAAGGCTGCATGCCTTTCTCAGCACTACTTCCCACCATAATTTTAGAAAAAGTGTAAAGAAACTGATAAAAGATAAATTACCTAGATGTACTCCCTTTCTTTAAAATAACTGTTTGGAAAAATGTCACTAGACAATGCTAAAACATAGATCTTGCAGAAATAGCATATTCTGTTACATGTGAAAAATATAATTACTAAGCATTATATCATATTTATCTTCTTTTAATTATAAAGTACAAGATTGACTTAAGTATTATGGCACTGAAACAATTTATTTTTCTGGCACATATGATTCACTGACTTTTTCTTTGTGCTTTGGTTTTGGTATTGCATTGATTTCTGTTTTTATCCTTTTATTATCCTTTTTATTATTTCTTGTATTTAATTTGAATGCATTTGCTCTTCTTTCTCAAGGTGAAAACTTAGTTCTTCAAATTTGTTCTTCCTTTAAAAAAAACAGGGGATCATGAGTGGCTCAGGCATTTAACCCTCTGCCTTTGGCTCAGGACATGATCTCGGAGTTAGTGAGTTTGAGCCCCATGTTGGGCTCTGCTGACAGCTCAGAGCCTGGAGCCTGCTTCGGATTCTGCGTCTGCCCCTCCCCTGTTCATGCTTTATTTCTCTCTCTCAAAAATAAACATTAAAGAGATGTTTGTTTATGAGATAGAGAGCATGCACGTGTGTGGGAAGAGGTAGTGAAAGAGAGGGGGAGGGAGAAAGAGCATCTGAAGTAGGCTCTATGCTGAGACTGGAGAGCCTGATGCAGGGCTGGAATTCATGAACTCATGAAGTGTGATGTCATGATCTGAGCCAAAGATGGACGTTTAACCAACTGGGCCACCCAGGCACCCCTAAATTTAATGCTTTTATAGCAGCCCACAAATTTTGATATATTAGATTTATATTTTCATTATATTAAAAATATTTTCTTATGTCCCTTTTATCTGTTTGAATCGTGTTATTTGTAGATGTGTTACTTAATTTCTGAATATTTGTTTTTTTTCACATGTCTTTCTTTTACTTGTAGTTTCATTCTGCTGTGATCTGAAAATATACCTTGTACAATTTCAGTTTTTTTCAAAGTTTGTTGAGGTTTGTTTCATGGCCCAGAATGTGGTCTGTTTTGGTGAACGTTGTATTTGAAAATAATGTTCATTGTGCTCTGATTAGGAGAGTGTTCTATAAATATCAACTAGTGTGATAGTATTCTTCAGGTTGGCTATATCTTTATGAATTTCTATCTACTTTTTCTGCCATTTACTCAGAGTGGAGTGTTGAAGTTTCCAACTATAACTATGGATATGTCTATTTTTCTTCAGTTCTATCAGTGTTCCCTCATGTATTGTGAAGTTTTGCTTTTGGGTACATAAACATTTAAGATTGTTATGATCTGTATAATGGCAGTGAATCTATATAATTCATTAATTCTTGATAAATAGCTTTCCTTAAAATTATGTAAGTCTTAGTAATATTCCTTGTTACTGAATTCTATTTTTATCTGTTTCAGCTTTTTTTACATAGTACTTATGGGACATATCTTTTCTATGCTTTTACTCTATGTATGCCTTTATATTTAAAAATGTTTTGCAGGTTTAATAATTAATTCTTTTATATCTTCCAATCTGACAAATGCTGCCTTTTAATTGGGATTTTCACATCATTTAATTGTAATGTACCTATAGTTACTTACGTTGTTTTAAATCTGCCACCTAGTTGTTGTCTGTCCCATCTGTTTTTTGCTTTTTTAAATTATTTGTGTGATTTTTACAGTTTCCACTATGGATTGTTACTAATACATTTAAAATCATTTTTTAGCGAATGCTCTAGGATTTGCAGTGTATATTTGTAACTTAATCACTGTCAACCACAAAATATTACCATGTCACTCCATGTATAATTTAAGCAGCTTACAACACTATACTTACATTTGCTCCTTCTCATTTTTATCTTATATTTTGTCACACATTTTACTTCTTCATATCTTACCCACATTTGTGTTACTATTTTTGCTTCACATGGTTAGTTATCTTTAAAGTGACTGAAAATAAGGGGAAAAAGGTCTTTTATGATTACCTTCGTCTTACCATTTCTAGGGCTCCTTGTTTCTTTGTGTACATTGACATTTGCATCTGGTACCACATTTCTTCTGCTTGAAGAAGTTCCTTTAACATTTCTTGTGTGTGTGTGTGTGTGTTGACAATGAATTCATCTTTGGCTGATCTGGAAAAAAAACTATTTTGCTATCATTTTAGAAAAATACTTATATTGGGAATGGAATTCAGAATCAGATTTTTTCTCTTTCAGTGCTATAAAGATACCATGCTGTTGTATTCTGACTTGCTTAGCTGCTGGTAAGGAGTTTGTGGTAAACTTTATCTTTGTTTCCCTCTATGAAATGTTTCATTTTTCTCAGCCTGCTTCAAGTTTTTCTCTTTATTTTTCAGCAGCTTGACTATGGTATGTCCAGTTTTGTGTCATATTGTTTTGGGGATGTTTTCCCACAGCTCTTGAATTCTTTATTTTGTTTTTTTCCAGTCATTTTTAAAAAAAAATTCAGTTTGGATGATCTATTTAGGTTCATGTTTAAGTTTACTGATTACTTAGCCATTTCTGCTCTGGTAATGAGTACATCAAAGGAATATGTCATCTCTGTTACTCTGTTGTTGTTATTACTATTATTATTATTATTATTATTTTAGCATTTCCATTAGACTCATAGTTTTCATCTGTCTGATGAAATCCCTTATCTGCTCATACATATTATCTATCTTTTCTTCTGATCGTTTAATGTATCTGTCATGGTTATTTTTATGTTCTTGTCTGATAGTTCCAACTTATGGATTGACTCTAAGTATGCTTCTATTGATTGCTTTGTCTCTTCACAATGAGTCATTGTTCATGCTTTTTTCTGTTGCTTGTCTCATAATTTTTTATTGAATGCTTTTATTATATGTAGAATAATTGAGACTGAGGTTAGTAGTATTTATGACAGAAATGTCTCTTCTGTGGTCAAATCCTTGGTTCGAATCAATCTAATCAGGAATTGAGCAGAGTTTTGATTTTTTTATGATCCCTTCAGTGCAATATAAGCTTCAAATTTATCCAATGGTTGGAATATATTTGTCTTGTAAAATTTTGTTAAAATTTTAGCTTATTTATTTTTATCTGCTTGTTGAAGGCCATCTCTTTCTTCTGTGCCTTACATAGGTGAAATGATTTATGTCTTCTGTCTCTAAGAGGGTTGTCACTCTGTAGAATTTAGTTTCTTTGGTTGCATGGAAATCCCAGTTCTCTTCTGGGTTCTGGAAAAGTTATGATTTTGTAGATTATTTGTCTTTCTCTTATTATTAGTGTGAAAGCAACATTCTCTTGTGGCTTTCTACATTTGTCCTAAGTGAAACCAAACTAATTATGATAGATTCTTATTTTCATGCTATCTTAAGCATTAAACATTTTCTTCTTATTTTATTCAGAATTTTAGTTGTTTTCAGTGGAAAGGTCTTCAGGGTGTTTAGGTTTTTATGCCACTGGAATAATACCGATTAAGTCTTAAAATTGATAGTAAAACTATATGCTTAAATATTTGCTAAATATATAAGGACAATCACTAAAGCTTTATAATAACCATATATAATTCCCAACCCATTTAAGAAACACACCGAATTTTACTAATTTGACTAAAGGCAGGACAACAAATAACATTACTTTTCATCTAATTAAAAAAAAAGACTTTTATGTATTATTTCAGAGGACCTTCTAGAATAGGAAACATTCTACATATGTTTTTAATTTTGTTTCTAAAATCAAAGTTTTCTAGAAACAGTGTAATATTGTCTTCTCTGAAGGTACTAATGGAAAATTTTCATTTCTCTTAATGTCTGAGCTGGAGAAAGGGACTGGCATTTTGATTAGGCTGTTCATTATTAGCATTGTTATTCATCATTAGCTCTTCAACAGCATTTATTAAAAATGAAAATCTAACATTAAGGGGAGATTATTACTGAATGGTGGGATTTTGAGTACGTTTTTTTCCCCAGGAAAAATATTTTTTTCTGAACTTTGCTTTTAGCACTAAGAGAAATGTCTTTTAAGTGCTATGAAAATCTATTATACTTTCATGTTTGTGCTACACAGTTCAAAAATGCAGTCAGTGTCATTTCCCTCTTTGCAGTCATTTTGTTATAGAAATAATGGAGAAATGTGTTGCCACAAAGTCATCTTTATGTAGATGAGCTGGTAGTGGTGATAAAGACCTTGAAATACTCAGTTTATTCTCAACGTTTACCTCAGGGTATTTATATTCATCACTCCTGAACCAGATAAAGATGTTATAGTTATCTTTGTTTTTTTTCTTAAAATTCTGAATTGCCTTATGACAAATATATATATATATATATATATATATATATATATATATATATACTTGAAACTTGTTATTCTCTCATAGCAACCTCCAGCTTTAAAATTCAATGAGTCTTTAGTATCAGTTATTAAAGGGGCCTTTAGTATATGGTGAATCTGTCTTAGATTCTGTCCCAAAAGATTTTCTAACTGAAGTATCACTATATGGCAGTTCCCTAGCATAGAACCAAGAATGGTGAGATATGGTAAGCCTTCATAGTCTTTGTAACATGCTTCCTGGAAAAAAAAAAAGAATCTTCTCTCTCTTGTGCAGTGTGATGAACAACTTAAAATCATACTGTTTGTAAGCTCTCTGATTTAGAATTCATGCCTATAAATCGCCTTTAATATGTAAATGTCTTGAAGAATCATTTGTAGAACATTCAGTTTAGCGGGTATGTTTATATCCACTTAGAGTAATACTCTGAGTTAGGTTGAGTTTATTTCCATCCTGCAGAGAAAAAAACAAAACAAAACAAAACCACAAACAAATACACACACACACACACACACACACACACACACACACACAAAGTATGGAAAGATTTTTCAGCCATCCTAACATGGATATTAATTAAATAATAGTGAGACCTCCATTCTTCCAGTCATTCACTTTATCTCTATAGAAGATCTCTCTCTCTCTCTCTCTCTCTCTCTCTCTCTCTCTCTCTTTAAATATGTTTTATTGTCAAGTTAGCTAACGTACAGTGTACACAGTGTGCTCTTGGTTTCGGGGGTAGATTTCTGTGATTCATCATTTACATACAACACCCAGTGCTCATCCCAACAAGTGCCCTCCTCTTTTAATATAGGCGCGCTGTTAGATACTGATAACACATAGATGAAACCTGTAATTCCTGACTATAAAATGATTATATAGTCATAATTTTAGTCTGATAGAAAATCAGAAGCTAAAGTAAATAATGAGTACAATAAAATAATGCTATAATGTGGTTGTGGACATAATACAGCAAAAGCACAGGCAAAGGAAAACCTAATTGTATTGAGAAGTATTAGGAGAGACATCCTTGAAAAAGTATACAGAACCCTTGAATAACCCCTGAAAGAAGGAGTAGTCTTGCTAGTCACTTATCAGGGGCTAAGGATTGGATGGAGAGCAGAGTTTTTAAGTTGTGTGAAATGGCATGTCCAAAATCTGAGAAGATACGGAAGTTTGAAACATTAGGGGAACTTCCAGTATTTCTGGACTCATGGAGCAGAAATTTGAGTGCAGAGATGGAAGAAAAGGAGGCTGGAGATTGGAATAGGCCCAGTAGTCAAAGATTTTCCAAGGTTTAGGCTTCTACCTTAGAAAGTAGGTGGCCATTGAAAAGTTTAAGATAAATCAGAGGATTTGATTGGCATTTCAAAAATATAACTGTATTTTCACTGTGGTAGATATAACCATATGGGGCAAGATTTACTCATTCCTTGTATATTCTCTGAGCAGTGTTAGAGAATGGGCACTGTGTGAAGCCCTAGGAGTGTAAGAATAACACACTCCAGTGGAGTGAGATGCACAAAAACCAAGCAAATATATACCCTTTAGAAATTAGAAACTCAATGAAAGAAAGGGCTGTAGCTGGAATGGTCAGGGAAGGACACTCTTAGAACTTTCATTGCTGTAAACAACATATTATGTGTGGCAAGCCTCACAAGTAATTATAGAAACTAGATTGTCGTGGCACTTGAGTTGAGAGTGCTGAGGAACTCTCAGGTAGTATTCAATCTGGAATTTGTTCTGTTACATCCCAATCTGGAAGATTTATAAAAACCTTTTCACCGCAGGTGTACCCAGAAAAAATATTTTCATAGTAAGTATTTTTCAAGACTTGAGTTGAAAAATAGTCACACTTTTGAAGGTTATTTCATTGGTATGAATCTTCAAATAGGAATAGAAGTACTTGAGGACTTTATTTAAAGATTTAATTTTGAGCAGTTACAAAGGTGTGGAAAGATACCGCACTGAAGTTAGAGTTGGAGGCCTGATACAACTGAATAATAAGATCTGAACTGGCAGAGATGACAATGAGCCATGGACTGGGGTGCTATACTAAAAGTGGGCCAGGGCGTAGTGTAGAAACAGCTGTCACAGAGAAATCTCCAACATGGAGCAGACATTTTATAAGCTTCTCTGGTCAGTGGTGGGGGATATGTGATTCAGAACAGAATCATGGCTTATTATTTTTTATTTTACTGTGTGTGTGTGTGTGTGTGTGTGTGTGTTGTTTCTTCTCTAACAACTGTATTTTATATGTGTGATTTTTAAAATTTTATTATGTCTATCTATATGCATTTAAGATATATAGTATAAAAATTACAAAATATAGATTTTAGTGTGTAGATTCTGTTTTTCATAACTAAAAAATTTTAAATGATATTCCAAGTAATCTTTTACCAACTTACCTGGATGGGTTAGATTCTGTAGCAATTGTATATACAAGGTGGGCAATACCTGATGATATATGAGCAAGGCCTGTTCCCGTATGGCATGTTGGCAAGTAGTTAATATTTGTTAAATTAAAGGCATGTTTATGTCCTTTGGAAACTGTCATATAATAGTGACTAAGAGTGTTGTCTCAGCTCTCAGATGGCTTGGATTCCAATCCTGAATACGCCATTTGTTAGCTTGAACTTTAGGAATGTTACCACCTAGTCTTGCTTTCAGTTCCTTTACATTTAGAATGGGGAGTGAAATGCTACCTATATATAGGCAGGTTTTAAGAATTCATTGAGACAATTCACAATCTCTGCCACATGTTAATTGCTCAATGTTTTAACTTCTGATTATTTAGCAAAAATATGTGCAGAGTTTCAGTAAAGAAAAGTTATTTACTGTATAAAATCAAAAGTAAAGTCGGGAAAAATGGGCTCATTTTGCTCTGAATAAAGTAACAATTTCGCGTTCAGTTACAAAGTCATCTTGTGGTGAAAATGAGGAGGAAAAAACCTCTAACTTTTATCCAGTTCAAGAAGTCTAATTCAAAAGCTTTCAGGGGCACCTGGGTGGCTCAGTTGATTAAGTGTGGGAACTCTTGATTTCAGCTCAGGTCATTATCTCATGGTCCTGAGATCAAGTCCCTCTGTCCTGCTCTGTGCTGGGTGTGGAGCCTGCTTGAGATTCCTTCTCCTTTTGCTCCTCCCCTGCTCACTCTTACTAAAAAAGGGGGCGCAGGATTTTAAAAAAAAGCTTTAGGTAATCCAGGTTCAGCAATGTGGATATATAGATAACACAGTATTCATATGGTATTCATTTTTAATGGGTTTATCTAGTTGACACATTGCTAGTTTTTATTAGCATTATCATTTGGATGGTCATGAATATGTTGGTTGAAGACTAAAATCTCTTAGCATGATTTTACTTAAGTGATTTCAAGAAATGTTCCAAAAGTCAAAGTTCATATTTATAAACTAAAATGCAAATAAAAGGGAATAAACAATAATATAGTAAATGAACTTTTGTTTAGTAATGTGTTCCCATTAGAATTATTGTCTTATTTGAGGAGAATAGTGGTGAAGAAAAAAAGAATAAACCTATATAAAAATTTTCCTTGTTTTTTTTAAATAATTTAGAAATGATGTCAGAATACAAAACTGATGACCACTATTTTACTTCACTCCTAGATATGTTTGAAATGTATCTGAAAAAAAAAAGAAAGAACTGTATCTGAATATTTAGGAACAGAAAGAAATCTTGCTATTTCCAGGTCTAAAATGTTTGGCCACGTCAAGTAAAAATACCCTGTGATGAAATTAACTTTATTTTTTAAAAGTTATTTGTACTTCTGTATGTCTTTAGAATATTTTAAACACCTTGAGAGTAGTGACTATGTCTTACTCATTTTGTATTTCCTTAATGGTAAGGCACATCAAAGACTGTTCAACTATCATAATGTTCATGACAATTTCACTTATACCAAATTTTACTCCAAACATAATGTGTTCTAATTGATTCTAATGTGAGTAGTTATAAAAATATCTTCATTTAGAATTTCACTAAGAAATAGATTTTTCTGTCATACTAGGGCTTACTAGGAAGATGAAAGTATAGGATATTTTTAGCCTGTACTGACAGGGTTTCCAATCTGATATTTATTGATCTTTTGTAGATATTCTAGCTATTAGAAAGGTTGAAAAAATATATTTCAAAGACCTGTAGTACAAATGAAAAAGAAAAGAAACAACTGAAATTAGTTTTTCACAGCTATAAAATAATGAAAGCCAAATTTTGTTTGAAACAAGGTATATGTTCTTTATTTTGAAAATAGTAAAGTTGAACAGATAGGCATTTAAAAATGATCTTCATGTGCAGTCTGTATTTTGAATAAGAATTGGTGTTGACGTTGAGTTTGGGGAAAAAAATCTTTGAATGAGTTATGAACATTTACAGTCAATATTTTGATTGTATTGTGTGCTTTAGATACAGGTGTATAGAATGTAATTATTTTGGCATTATTTCAAACAGAATACTTGAACTCTTTTTTTTTTAAAGTGTTATATTTTTCTCTTTAATGTCAGTAATAACTTAATTTTCCATTGAAAACAACATCACTAATGTTAGACCAGAATCCCTAACAGAAAAGCTAAACACCGTTAGTACTATGAGTTTGATCTAACCCTTTAATCCTCAGATATCCCTTTAAAAAAAAAGAAAAAATTCCCAGGAGCAAACACTTCATTAAAACATCATGACTTATGCACTCCTTTTCCTCAACATCTTTCTCTTGGCAATGGAGAATAGATTTTTTACTGAATTTTGACTAAGTGGGCATAAAAATGAATCTAATGCTTTGCCATTTTTGTTTTATTTGGAAAATGTTAAGAATTCAAAGTTTTATAATACATTCTAAGTGGCTATTATATCTGGAGAGTAAAAGCCTTCAAGAGTGTTCCTAACATCCTACTTATACTTTCGCTAGGAAATGTTTGACTATATATGCAACTTTAAAAAAAAAATATTTATTTATTTTGAGAGAGAAAGAGAGCATAAGCAGGGGAGAGGCAGAGAGAGAGAGAATCTCAAGCAGGCTCCACATGTCAGCACAGAGCCGGATGTGGGGCTCAAACCCATGAACTGTGAGATCATGACCTAAGTAAAAACCAAGAGTTGGACGCTTAACCCACTGAGCCACCCAGGTGCCCTGACTCTATATGCAACTTTTAAAACTGATATTTTGTCAACCACTGAATTCTAACTAACATTGTTTATCATTGGCAAATATTTCAATATTGTCTTTTCTGTGAAAAATGTTAGTGTCATGTGGAAAGACAATTACATCCTTCAGCCCTACCAGACTCAGTCCTTATATTTCTTCTGGGATCATTTCTGTCTCTCTTAATTTACTTATGGAAGTGGATGTAGCAACTAACACTACAATATAATTGTATATCTTGCTGCCATAAGAGGATTTTATTTTTAAGAAGACATCATTTTCTGCTTCAGGATAGAAGTAGATATTTTTTAGTGTCATGTTTGTCCTAAACCCAGCTGTGCTACCGAGGTATCTGGTTTTCATTATTTTTGATGAGGAGAGCACTGTTCCTAAACTCAAATAAAGAAAGACATGTGAGTATGTTTGGTTGATGTTACAATTCAACACTTAAGCTTATTATTAGCTATGACTTTCTACATCCTGGAGTCCACATACTTTGCCATTTCTGAAATCTGAACTCAGGTACACAGGACAGTTCTTTAAACAGAGACACAAAAAATTATTATTCCAAAGTTATTATTTTAACCAAATGCAATTGGAACTCAGCAATTTTGAAATGTGTCATTTTCCCCCAAAGGAACTTCTGGGAACAGTGCCCAAATAAACTTTTATCTTCTGAAACAAAACTTGAAGTTTAGCAAAGATGTATTTCTTACCACACATACATATCATTATATGAAAAAATTAAAGACATCACATCATCCCTAGTGTCCAGATTAGTTGAGTTAGTATTCAATTTTAAATGAGAAAAGAAAATTTTGTTAAATTGAGAGTCTCCCCCCAAAGAGAGTATTCCATTGCTAAGGGAAATATGTCACTAGAAGATAAATAGAGTTTATTTCAGAGATATTTGTGATCATTGTTTCTTAACCTTACCAAAAATATCTTGATGTTTATCTAAATTTAGATAAGAAAAGATAAAAATAATGGTTTAAAAAGTAGTTTACTTATTTCATTTATAAGGAACATTGTGTGTGCATCTGATTTATATCTATTTGTCTTTGCTCTTATTAATCTTTGTATCAGTCAATACACCCTTGAGAATTTTGTAATAATCCCATATAACTTCTATATCTTTAAGTATAAATATCTTTGGTCATATGTGATCTGTGAACTCATAGGTATTAATATCATTAAAATGAATCATTTGGAAACTTAACATTTGTGTATGAATTCCAAGGAAAGCTCAATTTACACTAATTCCGCTGCATGAAGACAATTGAAATGTCTTATATCTAAAGTCCAGCATTTATATTCTTTCTGGTTATTACTGAGTCATTAGGGACAAAGCATTGACAAAGGTCCTAATGAAATTGGATTATGTTGTTATGGATTCAGTGATTTAAAACATAATTTGCACAATTTTCACTCTATACCAACATAAATTAAAATTCTTAAGTACTACCTCCATCTTGGTATCCCTCTGCTCAGAAAAATTTTGCTAACCCCCAAAATTCTATAGTGAAATTATTGCCTTTTGATATAGGAGGAGCTTATTTTACTGTATGCCTACCTGTATTTTCTATTTAAGCTTTGAGCACATTCATACGTAAATTCTCACAAGTAGTCATATTTATTTATTTGTTAACTTCTGAAATTCAGTCTTTTCATTTCTAGCTCCCCAATTAATCATCCTTGGTGAATCAGGTGTAGAGGCTGGAAATTCAGAACCATGGATAGTTTTGTGTTGTTGAAGTCATTGGCTTCCTTTGATAGAGAGTCAGCCTTGCCTGACCTATGTATCCACCACTGATGAATCTACTGGCTCTCTGGAGCACAATGTCTGGTTCCTCCACCATCACCACTATGAAGAAAATGGTTCAACAGTTCTAACTGGTAGCCTAGTCAGGCTCAACCACGTGAAGGTTTCCTAGGCAGCTACAGATTTGAAACAATTCTGTCTGCAGAATGCTCAACATGACCCCCTGCTGACTGGAGTATCTTCAAGTATAAATTTCTTCAGACTCCAGAATGTCTGTTCATTTTTGTATGAATCTTTGGATGGTTTTCTAAACCACTTTTCATGAACCAGTGAATATTCAAAAGAGGACTAAATTTGAAGCCTGTACAAAAGCTTATCCCTATAACACATGCTATACTATACAAACTTCTACTTTTATCAGTCCTTAACATCTACTTTAAATTTTCATAAATTTCTATTTCACAGGGGTAATTCTTTTATACACACTGGCAGCAGCATTCAATAAAGTACTGAGTGTAAAAAGATAGAGTCAGCCTTGATAACCCTGCTTTTTTGAAAAAATTTTTATTGCAGTATAATTAACACACAATGTTATATTAGTTTCAAGTAGATAATATAGTGACTATGATTCAGCAATTCTATGCATTGCTTACTGCTAATCAAGATAAGAGTCTTAATCCCCTTTATCTATTTCACCCATCCCCCACCCCCATGCCCCTGGCAACCACCAGATTGTTTTGTTTTTAAGAGTCTGTTTTTTGCTTGTTTGTTTCTTTGTTTAGTTTCTTAAATTCCACATGAGTGAAATCATATGGTATTTGTCTTTCTCTGTTTGACTTATTTCAGTTAGCATCATATCTTCTAGGTCCATCCATGTTCTTATAAATGAGAGCTCTCAGTCAGAATTTTTGTGGATCCTCAAACATCCAGTTTACGTTCTTGACTTTACCTTGAGTTTAACCCACGAATGTCAAGGAAAGCCTATTCTCTTAGGTGTTTGCACTCCAAGTCATGTTGGCAGTGAAGTATGTCTTTTACATACATAATGTCTTTATCTGCATTACAGTCTCTAAGGTTTTTGACAGAGATCTATAGTTTATAAAGCCTTATTAACCTATTGGCAGAGTCCAACTATATGTGTGTGTGTTGGACATAACTGGATCCACTTTTCATGTTTCAAGATGAATAATTTGCCTAGTTTTTCTTCAGTTTCCAGTTTATATTTACATTTAACCTGGCTGCATCTATTTTTGTAGTCAATTCTGCTTGACTAAACTACTCTTTATATTTTTCCTTCTTCCTGATTTATCTCTTCTTCTTTTTTTCTGTATTGTTTACTTTATCCCCTTTACTGGGACATGGATTCAACATGGTATCCACTTATTTTCTCTTTTTCCAATCAGTCTCTCAATTATCACAAATTAGCATTTGGAAATAGGTTTTTTTAATTAAAATTTTTTTTTAGGGAGAGAGAGAGTGTAAGCGGGGAGGGGGGGAGTGACAAAGGGAGAAAGAGAGAGAGAGAGAGAGAGAGAGAGAGAGAGAGAGAGAATTTTAAGCAAGCTCCGCACTCACCGTGGATCCTGATATGGGGCTCCATCCCACAACCCCAGGATCATGACCTGAGCCAAAACCAAGAGTCAGATGCTTAACTGATTGAGCCACCCAGGTGCCCCAAGAAATAGGTTTTGACAATGAAAATTATCATGGTCTTCTTGTAGTCCAAGTTGTATAAAAAAATAAGCATTTAAAAATTTATACATTTTAAGCTACTTTTACATTAGCAATACGAGGGATGTTAAAGAAATATGCTACATGACTTACTGTTGAGTAATACGCAAACTAATCAGAAATATAAGAAAGCAGGCACATTAATTTAGAAAAACAACATAAAGCAGAATAAGGACCAAATACTATGAAGAAATGGCTCCTGGGTAGGTTTTTGTTGACATGGAAATTTTTAGTTCTCTTGCTGAAATTTCTAATGTATGCCTTCACTTGCATGGAATTGATTGAATTAACATTTAATTAACATTCAGGCTTTAAAACCAAAGCTTCTATGTAAGATTTCATTAGTGAAAAAGAAAGAGTACAACTCTGCTTTCCTCATCATCCCCAGACTTCTATCCCCCTGCTCCTTGATCCTAGGCCAATAGGGCTCCTCAAGGTCAGGCCTTTTGGTCATGTAAATCCAACAAATAGGAACACTATGTAGGCAGAGGTTTAGTTCTTTTTAGGCTGTTATGAGATGTTTACCCTATGGACAATGAGTTGATTGAAGTGTGAACAGGTCTTCCTTGGAGAGTCAGGGTCTTTTGTATAGGATCCTTCTATGTAGGATCCTTCTATCAATAATACTTGCAACCAATTTGGATGGGGATTTCTATTAGAGGGATTATGTAGCATAAATATAATTTCAAACTTTCCACCTTTCCCTTCTCCATGTTTTTTTTAATGGGATATTTCTGTTACATGTTAACCCACTATTGGGCATGAATCTGGATAGGTAGGTCTCTGAACACATTACTCCGGCAAGACATTACAAGATAGCTGATGGTTCATTTTTATTATCACTGGTCAGTTTATGCTTGTAGCTAACACATCTTCTGGTTGACAGTTTCTTAACAGGCCTTATATAGGGAAAGTATTTATAAAAAGTAGTAGTGAGGTACAGCTTTAACTGTGAACTTTTTGAAGAGATCTTAGTACTTAAATACATGAAGTGATGCAAACTATTAAACTTAGAGTCAGCAGATATAAAATTAGTTTTGCACAGTAGCTCTACTTCACCTGAAAGTCATATGAGTGACATAATGTGTAAGTGATTTTAAACTGTAGAGTGTCATAAAATGTGAGACCCTGAAATTATTGTTTGTCATTGATAGTAATATGTTTTTATTCAGACATGGCTGTTTAGAGCAAGGTATACTGGTAAGATTTCAGGAAGTTTCATTATGGAAGTTGGTCTTGATGTAGGCTGCAAAGAAAATAAGAGATAATCCATGGAGAAAGAAAATTTTAAAGGTAGAGGAAACAGGATGATCATAGCCTCATAGACTAAACTGAGCAGATTGGGAACAGCAAGATAAATACATGGTCAGCTGGTATGAAGAATGTATTGAAAGAAGTGAGAAAATATATACTTACTTGTGATTAAAGAGATCTTTTTCCTAAAGAGATTATAAAGATACATTAGATTGTGATGACCAAAGGAAAAGAGGAAGGTATGAAATACACATTAAATTGTCCCTAATATCAGTCAACATTTTAAAATGCTTTTTTCAAGTAAGAAGGAAGGGGTATTTTCATTTACTGCCTCTCGTAGCACTTTTAACAACCATAGAATATAAGATATATTATTTTCCCAGAATTACATATAGACTGAAGGTTAGCTATCTTAGTTAACTAGCTTAATGACACAAAAATGTTTAGGTGTAGAACTGGGATTTGAACTCTGGCGTTTTTAGTTTGGAGTACAGATTCATTTTTTTCCCCTCTGCCCATTTTTAAAAAAATTTAATTCCCGTGTAGCTAACATACAGTGTTGTATTAGTTTCAGGTGTACCAGATAGTGATTCAGCAGTTCTATATATTACTCATTGTTCATCAAGACAAGTGTGGAGTACAGACTCTTAATCATAAAGCTATACTGGCTCTCTTGGCCAAAAGACTAAATGATAGTATGTAGGAATAATGAATAATTAGCTTCCAAAACTAACACAGCTTTAATAATTCTTAAGATAAAATATTTCACATGCAGAAACAAGAATATAGAATATTTTCACTCTCGCGCACAGGCTTAAGAAATTTTAATATTGTAACTACATTTGTTTAACATCATCAAATTAAAGAAAATATAGTTATAGTTACTGCCTTCTGGGAATTCTTCCTGATCCTAATTCCCTCACTTCCTAGAAGGAAAAACTAAGAATTCAGTATTTGTTAGCCTCGTGCAAGATTATTTTTAAAAAATAAATGTATTCCATAAACTATTGTATCAAAATCATATATGATCATTTTTAAAATTTTATTTATTTTATTTATTTATTTATTTATTTTTTAATTTTTTTTTTAACGTTTATTTATTTTTGAGACAGAGAGAGACAGAGCATGAACGGGGGAGGGTCAGAGAGAGAGGGAGACACAGAATCGGAAGCAGGCTCCAGGCTCTGAGCCATCAGCCCAGAGCCCGATGTGGGGCTCGAACTCACGGACCATGAGATCGTGACCTGAGCTGAAGTCGGAGGCTTAACTGACTGAGCCACCCAGGCGCCCCCATTTTTAAAATTTTAAATGTTATGTGAATGGCATGCTAAGTTCAAAATATTTTTAAGGTTAATGCATGATTATACATATACCTCTTAGTTTATTCATTTTAACTTATTCAGAGTCTTTTATTTTTTTTATTATTATTTTTTTTAATTTTTTTTTAAACGTTTATTTATTTTTGAGACAGAGAGAGACAGAGCATGAATGGGGGAGGGTCAGAGAGAGAGGGAGACACAGAATCTGAAACAGGCTCCAGGCTCTGAGCAGTCAGCACAGAGCCCGACGCGGGGCTAGAACTCACATACCGTGAGATCGTGACCTGAGCCGAAGTCGGACGCTCAACCGACTGAGCCACCCAGACGCCCCCAGAGTCTTCTATTTTATGATTAGACCACAATTTTTCTGTTTTTTTCTTCATTTTTCCCCAATTTTTCTGCTTTATAAACAATGCTGTCATGCATACAAGTATTGAAACATCCTCCGATTCGGTTACTCCTTTTCTGCATGTAAGGAGCTTAGAAGTCGCCACTCTATCATAACAAGAAGTAAAAATCTGTAAAGACTGAAAAGTCAGCAACTTTTCTTGGATCTGTAAGAGATGGGAGAACACAGAGTAAATCACTGTGCCCTGTGATGATGCTCCCAAGATTGGAGAGACAGGCAGGTGGATACAGGGATCATGGCTTCTCAGAGCAGAGACTTACCAGTGGAAAGTATAAGGGTAGGAAACTTGAACTGTAATTGACAGATTGTTGGAAGCTCAGTGTGGACAACTCTGAGAGTTAAAAACTCCAGGTCGACCTTGTCATAGGGGGATCTCTAGGTCACTGTGAATATTACTTCCAGGAGCTTGACCAGTTCTCAACAGTAAATATTGGAGAAAAATTCCTTCCTTTTTCTAGCAGGGGACAAGGAAAAGGAACCATTTCGAAATACACCAGAGCACTCAGGAGAAATTAATCATCTGGTGTCTATTGTGCTGGGGTTTTATGAAAGCCTAACTTACTTGGCTGGGGAGGAAATAATTCCAATCAGATCTAGATTCCATATAAGAGAAGAGAAATATCTAACTTTAATCTACTCTAGCCATCTTGTCCTATTTAAGTTGGGGGGGGGGGAGGTAATGAGAAGCATGTGTGAAGTCCACAATCCAGAGGCACAAGTTCATAAAAGACTGAGACTTAATTATAGGACTATAGACTGCTTCCCTCCCTCAACAGATTACCATCACATCACTAAAGGACTATTTACAATAGCTCCTTTTATTCAGGGTATCATGTCCAGCTATCAGGAGAAAGTTACAAGGCATACTAAACGGCAAGACAATACAATTAAGTGAGACAGAGCAAGCACCAAATCCAGACATGGCAGGGATATTGGAACGATCAGATTAGGAGTTTAAAACATCTATGATTAATATGCTAATTACTCTAAGGGGTAAAGGAGATGGCAAGCAAGAACAGATGGGTGATGTAAGCAGAAAGATGGAAATCCTGACAAAGAATCAAAAAGAAATGCTAGAGATCAAAAATACAGTGAGAGAAATGAAGAATAACCTTTGATGGACTTATTAGTAGAGTAGGTTCCTCCTATATATTTATATGGCCTTTATAAAGACATGCTATAAATACCTGGACATTTCCTGGTTAACAAGATGTACAGAGGAATGAGATAGTGGGTGCCAAATGTGTCTCACAGGGAGTTATTGAATACTAATATATATTGAGGTGTTCATTCATTATCAGGACTGCAGTGTAGGTGTGGCTATTTAAATGCATCATGCTTTTAGAAACCCATCTTTGAAGTTCTTCATGTAGGAAAAAGAACCCTTGATATCATGGGCAGCAAAGCATTTAACTTTTATTCAGTGTACTCTAGGGGTAATTCATCTCCCAGAGAATTTCTAAGGCTGCTAATTCTAACAATTGGTACACTTCTATTGGACTTGACCTTTATAGTTTGGTCTCAAAACTATAGGCTGATTTTGTGAAGAATGGGTGGAAGTAAAGCAGTGAAGCCTTGTTTCTCTCATTTGTTGCATTTCTATCTAACCTGAGTCCAGGTGAGCTGGAGAGCTGGCTTTCTATATTTTGGGTTGTTACATATAATGTTTATTTGAGCAGCAATAGCTATATCTACTCAACTGCCCTTGAACCTTTGCAGAAAAGTTTTATATGTTCATATTCTTGTTTCAGAACTTTGTTGCTTAAAAATTGCTCAACTGCTTTACTAAAAGTTGGCTTGATTTTCCTTACTGAAATCTGTAAACCTGCCAAGTTTGAATTTTATGGCTTTAGAAGAAGATATATGTATACACACACACATGCATATATATATATATATATATATATATATATATATATATATATACATATTCTCTTATTCTCTGCATGCTGGCAAAAAGGTCAGTGTTCTTTTTCCAACTTGTATTTCATAGGTAGTTATGTGGCTTAATTTAAAAATTATAGGTAAACATAGGTTGAAATCATAAAATTTTGGAATAATCACATTAGCCAATTTCTGAAAAAATAAACCTGAGAATCAAGGTTTTTAGCCTTAACTATTGTCATATATTTTCCATATTGCATAATGTGTGTGGGGGAAGCCTTAGACAGTAAGAAAATAATTTGAATCCAATTTGAATTTATTTTTCTGTATAGTGTAAGAAAGTGGTCCAGTTTCATTCTTTTACATGTTGCTGTCCAGTTTTCTCAACATCATTTGTTGAAAAGACTGTCTTTTTTACACAGGATATTCTTTCCTTTTTAATTTTTTTAATGTTTATTTATTTTTGAGAGATAGAATGAGCAGGAGAGGGGCAGAGAGAGAGGGAGACACAGAATCTGAAACAGGCTCCAGGCTTAAACTGTCAGCACAGAGCCCAACGCGGGGCTGGAACCCATGAACTATGAAATCACGGCCTGAGCCAAAGTCAGACGTTTAACTGACTGAGCCACCCAGGCGCCCCTCCACTGGATATTCTTTCCTGCTTTGTGAAAGATTAACTGAACATGTAATTGTGGGTTCATTTCTTGGTTTTCTATTCTATTCCATTGATGTATGTATCTATTTGTATGCCATTCCATACTATCTTGATCACTACAGCTTTGTAATATAACTTGAAGTCCAGAATTGTGATGTCTCCAGCTTTGCTTTTCTTTTTCAAGGTTGCTTTGGTTATTGGGGCTCTTTTGTGGTTCCATACAATTTTTAGGATTGTTTGCTACCTCTGCAAAAAAATGCTGGTGCTATTTTGATAGGGATTGCATTAAATATGTAGATCAAAATAAAAAGCTTCTCCATAGTGAAGGAAGCACTAAAGGAACTAAACTAAACAAAACTAAAGGCAACCTATGGAATGGAAGAAGATATTTGCAAGTGATATATCTGGTAAAGAGTTAGTATCCAAAATCTATAAAGAACTTATAAAACTGAACACCCAGAAAACAAATTATCCAATTAAAAGTGGATAGAAGTCATGAATAGGCACTTTTCCAAAGAAGACATCTAGATGACCAACAGACACATGAGAAGATGCTCAACATCACTGATCACCGGGGAAATACAAATCAAAACTACAATGAGGTATTACCTCACAGCTGTCAGAATGGCTAAAATCAACAATACAAGAAACAACAGGTATTTTCAAGTATGTAGGGAAAAGGACAACTGTTTCTAAATATATTAGATTTGGTTTTTATTGTAGAGCACACATATCAGGGCAAAGCACTACACACACAGCTACAGATTATATTTGGGAAAAAAACTAAAACAAAAAAAAACCCCAAAAACTGTAAATGCTTTAGTTATGCAATCCTGACTTGAATCTATGCTGGCAAAGGAGTTCTGGCTCCTAAGATGGGCTTCTTGATGGTACCTGCCCCAGATTTCTGCATCCTCAGTCCTGGGCCTCTGTAAGACAAGGTCCCTGGGGTGGTGGAAACCTAGGCACTGGGAGGGCCTTTGGCTCTCAGCAGGCCTGGGGCTTGGTCCTAGCTGGCAAGGAGACATTCCTAATGAATCTAGATCATCAAAACCTTGCAGCCTTTGAGGATCTGAGTAGGTGGAAACTGCTGAAGACTTTATTATTTTTTTCCTTTTGTTATTTCGTAAAAGCCCCTTCCCTAGCTCCCATGCCCTTATGACAGAGGAGGCAGTCCTGAGCTCTGGCCTTGGATGCATGCTACAGGCAAACAGAGGGTGGGGTGTGAGTGCCTTCGTAAGGGGATGACATGGAGAGAAGGCCCAAGCTGGCCAATGTAGGAGAAAAGAAGGGGTTAGGAAAAAATGAGGAGACCAAAGGAAAAGAAAAAGAAAACGCAAAAGCAAAACAAAAACAAAACCAAAAAACCACCAAAACCAAAACAAAAACCTTACTGCACACCACAACAATTTTCCATACCCCAAGTGCTAGACTTGGAAGGATACCAGTCCTTCTAGCTAGAAACAGTTCCTTAAAATGCCCCAACCATTGCAAAATGCAATGGTAAGTCTTGCATTGTTGGTGGGAATGCAGACTGTGGAAAGCAGCATGGAAGTTTCTCAAAAAGTTGAAAATAGAACTACCCTCTGATCCAGTAGTTGCACTACTAGGTATTTACCTAAAGGATACAAAATACTAATTCAAAGGGAGACAGGAGCCTGGATATTTATAGCAGCGTTATCTACAATGGCCAAATTATGGAAAACAGCCCAAGTGTTCATCGACTCATGAATGGATAAAGAAGATGTGAGATCTATCTATATAAAATGAAACATTATTCAGCCATAAAAAAGAATGAAATCTTGCCATTTCAATGACATGGAATGAGCTAGACAGTATTAGGCTAACTAAGTAAAATAAGTTAGATAAAGACAAACACCATATGGTTTCACTCATATGTGGAATTGAAGAAACAAAACAAATGAACATGGGGACGGAGGAAAACAGGAAAACCAAGAAACAGACTCTTAACTATAGAGAACAAACTGATGGTTACCAGAGGGGAGGTGGGTGAGGGGATGGGTGAAATAGGTGATGGTGATTAAGGAGTGCACTTGTGATGAGCCTCAGATGTTGTATGTAAGTGTTGAATCACTAAATCTACACCTGAAACTAATATTACACCATATGTTAACTACCTAAAATTTAAATAAAAACTTGAAAAAAATGAGATAATTGAAACTCAAAATAAGTCTTAAATTGTATCTCAATATATCATATCTTATTTTTAATGTTCAATAAAGACATATATTTATTTTTTCCCTTACATTGGGCTTGTTATCTTATTTTGTAAATGATTTTAGAATAGAGATAACTTTTTAGAAACTGAATATACTTAATCTTAGAATTCTATAGATTCTGTATAATTTTGTGATCAAAAATATTAGAGGAGAAAAGAGGACTTACTCTTTCTTATTTGAGAGCTAAGTTTGGAATAAGACCTCTTAAACTGATCTAGTTATTTGTTAGTGGACTGGCTCAGTGATTCTCTAAGGGTTCCAGTATTTTAAAGGAATGAATCGATCTTCGAGAATGTAAATCTCAATATGCAGAATCCATATCAATCTTAATTTTATGTTCTCCCAATATCTTGCATGATGCCTAGCACATACATAGTAAGTTTTCAAAAAGAATTTGCTGAATAAATGAATGGAGGCCTAAATAAATTATCTTTGACATTCCAGTATTTTAAAGGAATGAATCTATCTTCAAGAATGTTTATAGTTGGTGTGTATCTCTCAGATTTCTGCATTAGAATTGTAAGAACACCAGTAGGACTTGATTCCTTTGGTTAAGGGGTGATTATAGATGTAGCTGTCTTGTCATTCTTTAGTACTTGCTCAAGCTTTGGTCTCTTCTTAAACAATTACAGTCTATTTCCTTTTATTTCTTGAACAATGAAAAATTACTTCTATAATAAAGACCCCTATTTGTACTAGTTAGTGGGATATGCAAAAGTTGGGTGTTCTGTACATCCTTGGCATGGTTACCTAGTTGTTGTTCTCCTCCTTCTCCTGCTCCTCCTCTTCCTCCTCCTCCTCCTTTTAATTTTTTTCTTTTTTAATTTATCAGGCCATAATTCGCTATATATCATGAATACCTGGCTAGCTCTCTTTCATGAGGTCTTTTAGTTTCTAGAGTTTGTAGCATCCTCTCTAGCCTCTAGGCCCTTGCATATTATTTCTTTCTGATCCCTTTTCCTTGATTAGATAACTTTAGTAATCATTTAATTCTCAGCTTAGGCATTTAAATTTTTTTTCTAGGATCACTTCTTTAATTCTGTAATTCCAAGCTAGATACCTATACTGTTTGCTCCCATTATTTCATGCATCTTATGGTATTGTTATTGCCAATTTGTTTGTCTCTCCCAGCTAATCTCTCCTATTTTGGAGCAGAATCCATATCAATCTTAATTTTGTGTTCACTCAATATCTTGCATGATACCTAGCACATACATAGTAAGCTTTCAAAAACAATTTGTTGAATAAATGAATGGAGGCCTGAGTAAATTATCTTGGACATTACTTTGAAAGTGATGTAGTTCCTTGATCTGTTATGAAAACTTGTTTCCTCATAATTCTCATGTCCCCTCAATAAACTATACACCATACAGAGATCCTCTGGTTGAGGATTCTTTATAGTTAGACTGTAGTTAATTGAAACTTACAGATTTATCCTATTTTCTAGGAAGAGTTTATCTGAGGAGTCAATGAACTCAATAATTTTCTAGTTAGAAGCTGGTAACTTTGTCAACATTGGTTTGTGTAGAAGGAATAATATTAAATGATGAGGTCAGAGAGTACAGGAGTTTCAGGTTTTGCCATTTCCTTTTGATATGAGAATAAATAGGAAAAAGAAACTCAGACGCACTCCACCTGACAAGATTTTCTAACATAACGTTACCTAGAATATACTTTACAATTTAAAATACACTGGGTAGCATAGTCTTGCAACTAGAGAGTCTCAGGTTTTCTTGAGTAACATTCAGTTACTCTTCTATATTGTCTGGTTAAAATTATTACATGAGATGGCCAATGTGACTATGTTCTCAAATCTCCTTTTGAACTATCGTAAAAATAGAAAAGTGTGTGTGTGTGTGTGTGTGTGTGTGTGTAGTTTGTGTAGTTTGAATTTAATTCAGTCTTGGTAAGAAGGTATAATTGCAGCAAAAACTGCAAGTCTCCATTAATGGTTATTGTAGCATCTTCCAAAAATAGGAGTCAATGTACATAGGTACTTTAAAAATATAAGACTTGAACAAGGCACTGCAATTTATTATTTTAGGTTAGATTATTCTAGGAAATATGTTCTGTTTCACACCTCTCTTTGCTGGAGCCTTTCCTTCCACTAGGGTGCCTTCTCAATTACACAAGCCAGAGTATCTTTAACCTTCACCTCTTCAAGACCTTTTATTCAGGTGCCTTTCCAGAATTACCACAACTAACAGATATCCTTTTATCTTTCTGAAATATAAAATATTTTTTTATTATTATATTAGCAATTAATTGTGAATTAAATTCAGTGAATGATAATTCAACAAATATTCATATAAAAAAACAAAACAAATGTTAAGACTTTATACTCCAAAATTGTCCACAATATTTTCGTTAGATTACTCTATTGACTTCTTGTTACTACTTGTCATTATTACCATATTGACCACTCTAATAAAACTTGAAGTTTCCTCCCTAGCATATATTTCAGTCTTCTGCCTTTGTATGGTATCCACGGAATATGGATGATATGAACTTTATCTTCAGCCTCGGTGGTTGACTCTGATTGATAATTGCCAGTCAATATAATCTTATTGATTGGTTCAAGGATGGACTGTAACTGAAGCCTAACTAATTACTTGATATTTTCATAGCCACAGTGATTATTTTGGTTTGGTCCAAATAGGACTTTGTTTGATAGTTGAGTATGAAGAAGCCCTCTTTCTTGTGGTGTGCAGATATGAACCTGGAGACACTGCAGCCATTTTACCACTGTAAGAAAAGGCAGCATGAGAATTAAGTCAACTTAGATACCTAATCAAAATTGAAATTCATTTATCTGTATGCGCTCCATTGATATTAATTAATAAACTATCTTAATCTTGAGTTTTCTGATTCTTGCAAATGAAAAGAGCCTAATTGACAACTCCCAAACGGACAGCAAGTAGAACAGAGTCTGTGTCTCATACTTCTTTATGTCCCAGCAGGTAGGAAATACCTGATCACAGGAGTTGTTTAGTTATTTGTACTGATTTGAGTTGTTGACAATATTGGTGATGAACTCCAGGCCTCCAGTTTCAAAGCTCATCACAGCTGACATCATTTAGAAAATCATCTATTTCCAGAGGCAAATTTCAAAAATATCTGAACTAAGAAGTTTGCTACATTTCCTGGGATGTGTATTACCAGCTGAGAGCTAAAAGAATATATACCTAAACAAATTCTTGGAATATTCATTTTATGGTAATACATCATAGGATTGATGAAAAGAAAAAGGTTGCCATGTTTCAATTCTAGGATATAACTTTCTTATTAGGAAATTATAAGATATATTTAGTAAAAAAATTGTAAGATATGTGGTCTTTAATAAGGAACTAATCTTGCCACTTGTAATGGACATTTCTGGTTCATCAGCTGGATTTTGACATGTTCTCCTCCTTAAAATCCTTTTATGGTTTTTAGGTACCTCAGTTTGGGAGTAGCAGGCTGGGACCAGCTTACCTTCTTGAAAGAATGATTTAAAAAGAGTAAAGCTGTATCAAGTAACTTAGATTTCTAAGACTCATTTTTAGAACAATTGCATAACATTTTCATTGTATATGTAATATAGCCACATTAAGAAATATAAAATGAAGAAAAACAGGAACGCTAATGCAATTAGCGTTATTTGCATATTTTCTACTAAATGTGCTTTTACTGCCTTCTTGTCATCAGAGATATGATACAAATTTTTAGGTTTTATTTTTGGTGTAATCACTCATGTAAATGAACTGTGGTACTAGCAAATTCTTTAGGTCTTCTTACTGCAGATTTTAAGTATGATAGCCTTAGGGGTAAAATCTGAGAATGAGATCTGTTTGGATGTACAAACATCTTGTTTGCCTTGAGCAACTGTATGGGGCTTTGGAGACTGAAAAAACTGGATTACTAAAAAATAAAACACAGAGCTACTCCTTATACATGTTGCAACAAAGGCAGAAGGCAGAGGAAGTTTTAAATCCCCAATTGTCTCATTGTTTTTAAATAAAACACCATTTTCTGTTCCCTTTCCCAGATTTAAATTAAAATAGGCAAGTAAATTTATTTTTATTCACTATATTTTGGTGCAGGAATAATTTTATATTTGGGAAACTACCCTTAGATGGCAGACATATTACTCCAAATTAGGTTGTATAATTTTTTAAAGTATAGTAATAGTAGTGACAGCGTTTTATCCCTAAGAATTCTAAATCATTATGTAGGATGGAATTATAATACTTTATGATGCGTGCTCATTGTGATAATCTGAAGTTCAAAATACATATACACAAACAGGCATACAGATTTATTTAGTAATGCTAGTATTGTTAATGAAGTAGTAACCTTTAGGACTAAATTTGATTGTTCTTTCAATTTGATCAAATTTATTCTTCTCCCCTAGTATTTCTAAGAAAAAATTAAAGTTCTATATCCCTATATTGTGTGTGTGTGTGTGTGTGTGTGTGTGGTGGCGGGGAGGCGTGTGAAGAGGAATGCTAAATCAACATCTCAAAAATTCCCCGGTTAGCTTTTCAGTGTTTACAGAGACCACTTTTATTGGTTAGTTGGTTATTTCTTGATGTTACTGGTAGGTTCAACTGATTAAAACAATATAAAAATAAGATTAGCTTAACAGTTTAGGTTCTCAGCAGGAATGATAAATAAGTTGTGCTGTGCATTTGCAATTGCTGTCCCCTCCTGAGCTCCTGGCAGATAATGATTATCAGTTACAGAGCATTTTCCAACTGAGCTTGAGTATTGAGACATTTCAGTTGGCACTTGAGTCAAAACATATTTGCTGGCTTGATATGAACCACAATTTGCATTTCCAACCCAGGTCAGCTGTCTTGCTTAGGAGAGAAAATACAGTTGGGGTTAATACAAAATCTATTGCCTCTACTAGAAAATCAATCCTGAGAGCATGCACTGCTGATATATAATCAGAACTGCAGCTGTGTATATAAAGAACATGACATTATTAATGACCTAAACTGAGGGGCCTTTACTGGGGCCAACATATATGAATGAACCTAACTTGCAGAGGACTCTTAGCCAACCTCACCTCTAGCTTTGGCAAAACATTAGGGGAATGTCGGGGTTCTGGGATTACCCAATTTATTAAATGATTACACTGAGATTTGAGGCAAGTTATTGAACTAGTAGAATAGAGAATATGGTAACTAAGGTCAGTGCCTAAATTCTTTTTTTAACCAGAAAAAAAATCAGGTCAGATCCTCTTATTAATTGATAATATCTTACATGTATTGTAAATAATGCAATACCCTTATGCTAAAGATAACTGTGCCCTTGAGCTAATGGTGATTAGCATAATATCATCCCTAATAGACATTTTTAACAACTTTTACTTTTAGAGATGAAAGCTCAGGATCAGTAGCTATCTGTAACTTAGATCTTTATGGCCCTTATTTAATGCCCTTAGTGGTGAAAACAGTGAAGTTTTACATGATCTAACCAGATGCTAGTACATTCTAGGTATTTAATCAATGTTAATACAAGAGACTTGAAAGAAGAAATATTACTGTATTCATATTAACTGCTTTTTGGCTTTGTGCTTTCCTCTTCATAAAGCTTTAGCACATTCTCCTGGAGCAACTAACCAGGACAATTGCATTATCTATAATCATTAGTTTCTCCTTGATTCACTGCTTATAATTGACATCACTACATTTAGTTAAATTAAATTTGAAAAAATGTAGTGATTGAAAATAGTCAGTTAAGTGAACCAGCCAAAATGAACAGTGATTAGTAATGAAAAAGATAATGATATGCATTGTGATAATTATTGCAATGCTTTTGTATCAAATGATCCTTTTAATTTCTCTCTCTTTCTGTTTTATAACTGGCAGACTTCTTCTGTAAGTATTTTTAGAATGGAGAGTTTATTTTAAAACTAGTTGAGTCAAACTGATTGTGACATTCATTTTTATTGATCCTGACAATGAAAAGAGACAAAATGGATTATGGAACTGTATTTTTAAAGGATATAGTTCTCCTGCAACCCTCATCACAGTTTCCACCCCCTCTGTGAAGCTCCCTGATCACTAAACATTACCTGGCAGGTTTGGCATTGGCTCACAGCAAAATTTTCCACAATTGATCCATCCTATTTTCCAATGAAATATTAATAACAGAACATAAAGCCAACTCAATAGAATGTGTCCTTCCATAAAATCAACTTTTTTTTGTTGTTTATCACTTTCCAATGTCATTATCAATGTCATGGATGAGGCTTACGGCTGTTATACTGCAGAACTATTTATGATACCAGAATATAGCATTGTGCTCGGGTCACTTATGAAAAAGCAACCTGTCATTATTATTCAATCTAATTTTCTGCTTTTGACCTTGAGTCCATCCAACAGTTGGGCTACTCTGTTAGGTACTGCAATATTCAATACATTTTCATGCTTTTTGTTTAATTTTCCTTGCAATATTTCTGTAAGGGTTAGCAACTTTGGGATTGTATAGTTATTTTTGGCATTTTAATTTGACAGCACTGGTTATGTTAAAACAGCCTACTAATACAATGAATAAATAATTGAAATTTGAAAACGGGTCCTGAAGTCCACATGTATGGTTTGCCTCTAGATCATTGTAATTACTGGATATGTGACTTTGAATTAAGTTCTTTGGGTCCTTAGTCTGTTTTAAGTTTAGTGACATATATTTAAGAAGGTGGTTATGTGAATCAGCTGAAATAATAATCAGCTGAAATGTAGGTTAAAATGCTTTGTGAACAATTATCTTTAGCAGCTTGGTCTACTCTCCTATATTTCACATGCATATGCTCATCAGAGGTAAATTGAGAGAATTCCCAGTAATTGATTTATAATTCTGTCAGGGTTGCAAACAGTTGTTCTAATGGTGATATGCTGATTAAAGATATTTGGATTTTTTCCCCTTCTCTCTAAAATTGGCTTCCATGTGAATTCTACATTTATACTGAATGTCTTTATTATCTCTACATTAACTTCTAGTACGGACTAGGCACAAAAGGAGGAGCCATTTTCTATAGTAAATGCTTGAAAAAGAGTATATCTAGCTAAGCCTGTTTTGAACTTACACTCCCAAACTATATTTTTTTTTACCAGGATGATGTAATTCAGTTGAGATGCTCTTTGCTTAACTGGTGCCTTAGAATAGCAGTCCAAGAAAGGATCTTAAAGATTGGCTGTTCCTTTAGTTATGAGAGAGAAGTTTTGTTTTGCAGGAAGATAAGGGCATTCCTCTGCAGGGCAACAGTTAGTTTACTACAAAAGAAATAAAGTTATAAAAGGTTAATATATGTATGTACTTAAAATGGGGGTGGGCAATCAGAAAAAGGCAGTAGGAGTTCAAAATATTACTAATTTTCTATCTGGTACCTGCAGTTAGTTCTGGTCATGATTACCAGTTTGACTATGTAGTTTTAGAATTATTACTTGCTTTGGGGAACATATTTGTTTTTCTTCATATAGTACCTTTTATTCCGCTTACCAATGACAATGAATTATCTCATCTCTGTTCACATGCATCAGCATTGTAACATTTTCCAGTGCTTCCCTGAAAAAGGTCTGCATACATTCAAAATTTTAAATTCTCTTCTCTTTTCTGGGGTGCCTGGGTGGCTCAGTCAGTTGGGTGTCCGACTTTGGCTCAGGTCATGATCTCACAGTCTGTGAGTTCGAGCCCCATGTCGGGCTCTTTGCTGACAGCTCAGAGCCTGGAGCCTGTTTCAGATTCTGTGTCTCTCTCTCTGCCCCTCCCCTGCTCATCCTCTGTCTCTGTCTGTTTCAAAAATAAATAAAAACATTAAAAAAATAAATTCTCTTCTTTTTTTTATTTGCAAAACCCAGAGCACTTCAGAATTGAATGCTGTCTGTTTTTGTGGTTGTGATCCCTTCCATGTGATGCATGTTCAAAGGGCTTTCACGTACATATTTCAGACATTATTATTTCAGCTTTTAAGAGGGTATGCAATATTTTACTGCCACCAAAATGAATGCAAGTTTCTTTGAAGGACTACCAATCTCGGTTCCTTTTGTCAAGACATATTTATGCATTTACTCTGCTCATGAAATGCTATTACACTTGTTCTAAAGAAATAAGTGGTAATATACAAACGCTTTTATGTTTTCCCCAATGGAGCAAGAAATTTTACCCTCACTTTAAAGGAAAATCTTTTATTACTATTAGAGGTTGAAGAAGAATAGGCCATTGGAAAGTCTCCCTTTTAAAGGTTGGACAACATCTTAGTCTTCTATTATTTCTTCTTAAAAGGGAGGAAAATGGTGTAGATTGACTTTTTATTTATATGACTGATACAGATGGTCTGAGAATTTATTAAATTAAGTAAAACCAATTTATCTAAGATGATACTTCTAGGTATTTTGTCACATATATTAAAACTATAATATTTTCCTACAAATGTGACAGCAGAATTCATTCTTTTATTTTTAAATGCGAAATATGGATTCATAAGTTTCTTACAGCTGCTGTAACAGATTAGTATAAATTTAGTGGCTTAGAGGAACACCCATTTATGCTCTAGTGTTTCTGGAGGTCAGAAATCTAAAATGGATTGGCAGGGCTACATTCCTTCTGGAGGCTTTAAGGGAAAGTCTTTGTCCTTGCTTTTATAATGTCTAGAACATCTAGAGGCTGCCTGCGTTCTTTGGAGTGGACCCACATCACTCCAAGCTCTGCAGCTACTGTCTCATCTCCTTCTGTGACATATCCTTCTGCTTCCTTCTTATAGGACCCTTTGTGATTACATTGAGTAATCCAAGATAATCCCCCCATATCAGGGTCTTTAGTTTAATTGCATTTGCAAAGTTGCCTTTGCCATGTAAGGTAACATATTCACAGGTTCCAGGGATTAGGATGTGGACAATTTCATAGGCCATTATTCTGTCTGTCACAATGGTAATTTTAAAATGTGTGTTTATAAAAGATAAAAAAGACTAAATCTAAGAAGGAAATTCCTCTTTTAAATTATCATCCCTGCTATGGGGGTTTTGTTTTCATTTTGTGACATCATTGTAGTATTCACTTTCAGCACAGGCACTTTTAAATCCATCTTGATGAGTTAAACTAGGGAAGAAACATAATCATCGTTCCTTCCAGGCCATATAAATCATAAAGAGAATGATTTGTCACTTCTCTTAACAATGACTAGAAGCAAAGGGTATTGGTACAGGATATGTAATTTCCAGATGGAGGGAAAATGTATGTGATTGGGATTTGTAAAAGGTCGCGCTTTTTTTCTGATTTAAGAGACCTGTGAATGTGAATCATCCCATTCATGTGACAGAATTGTGTTCACCAGACCACTAAGGAAGCACTTGCCTCAGGTAATTGTATGAACAAGAACACATTCAATATTCTGAAAATACCCCAAATAGTGTTTTAGAGATGATTCAACATATCTTAGAATTGGTATTTTCAAAAAAACCTTGAATATTTCTTTGCCACTATGGCAACTCATTGTAGCGCTTCTAATGACAGTGTTCTGTAGAACAGGATTAATGAGTTTTATGTTTGTCCATTGTCTAGAAGGAATATAGCCCAAAGTTTTTAAGTGGAATTTTCATATGAACATATAGAGTGATGATATTATTATTTCTGTTCAGTTTTGAAATGATATTGGAAAGGAAAAACTAAAATAATTCAGTAATTTTGGAATCAAATTTGAACATTTGATTCTATCCCTATGAAGTCAATGCCATAGGAGGGGCACTCATTCTAAAAGACTAAATATAAATGTACCAATTAGATCTTCATCATAATTTTTGAAAAGCGAGGGAAAAAAGAATTTTAGGCACCTGATGTACTCTTTTGAGAGAGATTTTTGTAGAAACCTAAAACAATACAAGTGCAGGAAAAATAATATGAGACTGATGTGTAGAGGGTGTGATGTCCACTTGGCTGGAGCTCATTAGGTTAAGATGGTCTGAGGAGTAAGCCCTCCCTTGATTGTACATACTTACACCCTATTCTGGATCTTTTCCCACTGGTGTATAATGTTCCAGACACATGATATGCTATTAACAAATATTTCTGAAAATAAAAGAAGGAAGGGATATAAAATTAGGGTTGGGATTATTGTTATATAGATCACTCTTAGTTTTATTTTTCAATGAATGGTTCATAAATTGAATTAAGTGAAGGTTGAGAATGAACATGTTTAGTTTGTCTCAAAGTAATTAAATCACTAAAATTATATAATTTAGGGCTGATCATTTGTTTCTGATTTCTAACTCTCTATATGCAAGAGAAAAGTAATATTAGAGGCTAGAAGAAGGACAAATGTGAAAATAAATTTAGCATGACTTTATTTTTCATTCTTAAATAATATTAAAGGATTTTCTTTTAACAAAATAGTCTATCAGAATTGATGAATATAAATAAAATATATATTCTTGTCATCCTGGTATTGGGTACACAAGTGTTTGTATAGTTCAAATTTATAGCAGGTGTGACAGTAACACTACAGACACCAAGGTTTTTTGGGGTTACTCAGATGATTGCCAGGGGGCACTGGTTCCTAAAATCCAAATGAAGTGTGGCTGAATGGGGCTGTTTACCTTTTTTCCTAGACATCTTGGGCTGCACTTTCTTTATTGGCAGATTGGTCTCTTTCTGGATTACTTTGAAATGTCACATATGCTTTCCTTTTTCTGTTTCATGACATGCCTAGACAGATCTCCATCCCTTAAATCACACACACACACTCACTCACTCACTCACTCACTCACACTCACACATTCTCAGTAGACCAAGTTTTCAGGTGTAAAGAGTGAACCTTGATGTTTTGAAGCAATGAGAATGTTTTTAAACCACAGGGCAAGAGACTTGTAACTGAATATAAGACATTTCTCTTCCTAAAAGGAGTGTTTTAGTCATTGTTGCTAACTTTGTCTCTAGCTTTATTAATTGTCATCAGAGTAACTCAGAGTCCTCTAGCCCAGTCTAAGATCAGTTTTGGACTTCTATTTTATATCCAAAAATTTAGTGAAATGCTTTATTAAGCAATTTCCCTTTAACCCTGAGTCTTAACTTTTGTCTCTCTCACTCATCACTACAAAGAGAAGGAGCATATAGAGGTTTTCCCATTGATACGAATTATGTTTTCCCCCAAAGAAAGAGAAAATTACTACAGGTAGTTGATGGATTCAAATAACACTTGTATCTATGTTAAATAGTATTAATTGAAGTTACAGTACTGTCAATGTTAGATTATGATTGGTAAAGATAAGAGAAAAAGCCTTCAATCAAAATCAATCAATGGAATTTAATCAAATGGTTTAGAGTTTGTGACACATGAAAGCTCTTTCTATGTTCCTTAAATAAAGATTAATGAAAATAGTTTTGTTTAGAACCCTTGAAAAATTGAATAATAAAACGTACATACAAGATTAATAGAGGTTCAAGTTAGGTCTGTTTGGCTAAGAACTTGTATAAAAATGGGTTGCTCATGTCTCTCCAACCATATGTACAGGAAGGCTGTTTGTTAAAGAGAGCTTATCTCTTGCCTGGCTAGTCAGGGGATAGACACCACAGAGACTCAGCTTCCTGTTTATGAATACTTTGCTCTGGAGTCCATGGTTACCAAAGCAGCAATGAGCTGGGATATTTCTTTGGGTACATGAAAAAATCTGCTATCAAAGTGGATAGTCCTAGAGAATTTCACAGGTTTTTTTTTTTTCCAGAAAGAGGTTAATATGGTATAGATACCCAAAAAATTGTTAGATTCTCTATTCAAATACTCCTAAGGAGAAAGGCAAGATAAATTACTTCCCCAATATATTACCATATTAAAAAAAAATTATGTTTATTTATTTTTGACAGAGAGAGAGACAGAGCATGAGCAGGGGAGGGGCAGAGAGAGAGGGAGACACAGAATCTTAAACAGGCTCCAGGCTCTGAGCTGTCAGGACAGAGCCTGATGCGGGGCTCGAAGTCACAGACCGCGAGATCATGACCTGAGCCAAAGTTGGACGCTCAGCTGACTGAGCCACCCAGGCGCCCCCCAATACATTAACATATTAAGTGATAACTCTTAGATCTTGAAGGAGTTAATGCAACCTTCATAGGAATATGAATTCAAATCCCAATAGTTGCTTACTGAAATGAGAAGCTAACCTTTAGTGATTGTCTATTTGTGCCTAGAAAAGGGCTTGTCTACACAATTTCAGAATATGCAATAATTTCACTGAATTCAAATAGCCTGTTTCAAATTATATAGACAAGATTGTTTAGTTATTGAATACATGTTTTTCAGTGAATTGTTTTTGGTGTTATTTGCGATTAATCCAAGCCAGGTATTTAATCCATAGTCAAAACCAGTGAAGACAGAATAGCACAGCATCCACAGTGCCACACTTGGTAGCCACACAGTCTGGGTTTGAATCCTTACTCTGTCATCCAGTATATGACTTTGGGAAAATTACTTAACCTCTTTTCTCACTTTTTCATCTGTAAAATAAAGATAGCAGGTTCTCCCTCAGATGGTTGTCATGAGGAATAAATGAGTTAATCAGCAAAATGCCCAGTAGTAAGTAGGTACTTTAAAAATGCTTTCTATAATCTATTTACATAGTATTTTGTCTATGAAACAAACATGTACAAAAACATGTATGGAAAAAACATGCTAGTCTTAATCCATTTAGATTTCAGAATGCTCATTTTCCTTTAAAAATGATGCATGTTAATAAGGAATTTTAATTAGACTATAAATTGAATGAATTGTTACCTTTTGGTTATATTTCTAGATGGAATATTATATAAAATACTTATTCATTTTAGCAAGGATTATAGGATAATAAACACTGAATATAGAAAAACCATCTGTTATTTATCCAAAGCTGAATAAATTTACATAGCAGTGAGTAGAGTTCAGCCTTAGGTTGTTTTCTTGATATTTACACTCTGTAACAAAGTCTTGCTCATGGTCTGTATTTTTATTGGGAAAATATTAATTTAAGAAATAGAATGAAAATTTCTAATGGTCATAAGTAATGAGTAAATTGGTTTTGCAATTTTCATGGAAATTAAGCTATTTTTCCTCTATTTTTAAGGTCTTATTCTGTTAATAGGCAAAATAACGCTGTATTTAAGAGATAGTTGGTAAAATCTTCTAAGAGCCTTGAACTATTGAGATAAAAATGACTACAAAGTTTCCAGGAAGATTATTTATCTTGGAAGATTAACCTTATGGCAGCCTTATAAAATTTCAAATCTATATGTCTTAAATAGAATTTAGTTAATAAAAGTATAAACGAAAGAGTTAAGTCAAGTAAACATTGTAGGTATTCTTTATTACTGGTGAATCATTCTAAAGAATGAGAGGTTGATCCTACAAACTTATTTACATTTTTATATCTTGTCTGAAGGTAGGAACTTCACCTATTTTAATTCTGTTTTGACTTCATTTCCTAGATTCTTGATACCAATCTCTATAATTCTCTGAAACTTTCTCATCATATTCTTGCACCTTAAATTTCCTTTTTAAAAATTTACAGCTTTAAAAGCTGCTCAAGACTTTTTGGCAATCTTCAGAAATATGTTTCTAATTTTGTTATGACTCAAGCTACCAAGGCAACTCCTTCCTTTTCTTTCCTGCCAACCATCTTAATGGGGCTTATACACACTTTGCCTCTATTTTCTCACATCTCCTTTGCTCCATACCGTAGTGTGATTGATTGCCCCATCACTGTCCTGTCATTGCTCTCACAAGTCACCAGAGATCAGCCTATATCAAATTAGAAGGTGTCTTATAAGCTGAAATCTGCCAGTTCTCTCTGCTGCATTGGGCAGTTTTTTTTTTAATTGAGATATAATTGACATATAACATTGTGTAAGTTTAAAGTTTATGACATGATGATTTGATACATTTATATATTGTGGTATTATTAGTTATCATCATAGCATTAGCTAATAGTGAGATCTAGTCTCTTAGTAACTTTCAAGTATACATATGGTATTATTGACTATAATCACTATACTTTGCCTTAGATCTCCAGAACTTACTCACCTAGTTTCAAGTTTGTACTCTTTAACCACATCTCCCTAATTTGCCTACCTCCAGACCCTGATAACTACCACTCTACTCTCTGAGTTCAGATTTTTTAGATTCTGCATATTAGTGACAAACTTTTTACGTGGTTTCTCTGCTGAAATTTAAAAGCATGCCTGTCTTAACCACTGTCAGCACTTGCTTCTATTTTTCTAGTTTTATTTTATTCTAGTTTTAATTATTTCTAGTTTCTATTATTCCTCCTACCACCCCTGAAATATTACTGTTCCCTAGGGATTTACCTGCATGTCTTAGAGGATATATATACTAAATGTACTTATTACCCTCCCCATTTGTTTACCTTTCATTTTTCCATATCCCTCTGTGATTTCATAACCCATGCTTTTGTTTAAGTCAGCACCCTCAGTGTTATCATTGTACATTCACTTCTAGACAGTCAGGAACTTTCAGCATCAACTCTTCTCTTTATTCTCTGCACATTTCACTTTTAAGAGTGACAGCCTTCCACAGTCTGCTCTGTGTCTGTGTTGCCATAGGTGAAATTGAGAAGTTTTTCTTCCAACATTTTGGCTGTTTCTCTGATTCATTTACCTTTCTCTGATTGCTGACTTTGCCCTCTAAAGGACCTTCAGAGTCAGTATTCATACTCTCTCTTTCTTCTCTAGCCATCAACTCCAGAGGAAGTAAACACCGGCATCCCTTTGCTAGGGACCTCAATGACTACTGTCTGCCAACATGAGACTTACAAGTTCTGCCTGCAGAGCCAGTGAGAGGGGTAATGGCTATGATTTACACCCATGTAGGTCTGACTCCCCCGAAGATACTGCTTCTCTGAAAGCAAAATTTATTTATTTTTATTGAACCAAAGCTTGGACTAGTGGAAGATTCTCTCCATCTTTCAAAGATTACATATATTTAAGTCTGTGGAGTTTTTAAAGGCATGTTGTTTTGACTCTCTAGAATAAAAATATTCAAGTTTCTTGTTTAGATATAGGACCTCTATGCTGAAGAATAGTCAGTGTGTTCTTAGTTTTGCATAGCAATGGTAGGGTGAGCTATTCTATTTTCTTGAGAATGAGAAAATAACATTTTCTGTTTGAAAATGATATTTTCCTTAAGTGTTCACTTTTTTTTAAATGTTTATGTTTTTGTTTTGATAAAGAAGGAACAAATGAGGGGCAGAGAGAGAGAGAGAGGGAGAAAGAGAGAATCCTAAGCAGACTCTGCACTGACACAGGACTCAAACCTACAAACTATGAGATCATGACCTGAGCCAATACAAATACCAAGAGTTGGATGCTCAACCGACGGAACCACCCAGGTACCCCAGGTGTCCACTCTTTTTGATCCTTGCAAGCAAATTGTTAACTTGTGTTATCTTCTGAACATATTAACATAAGTAAATAATTTTTCAACATAGTATTATATAGAAGAAAAATTGCAGGAGTACTTTTAAAATCATGTCCTGTCAATTAGAGTAATTGCTGCTAAACATGCATAAAACCTGTTCTTTTAGATTACTTTAGAGCCTGGCCTTCCTGTTCCCTCTGGTCTGATTTTCACTTATCTAATTGTTTTCTTTTTGAAAATATCTGATTTCTTAATATAAGTATTAGGAAGAAATAGAACTATTTTGATTATCACAAGGGGACAAAGGCTACTCCAACTTTTATCCCCACCTGGCAAAAAATTTTTAAAGATTTTATTCTCTTGGGGTGTCTGGGTGGCTCAGTTGGTTAAGCATCCGACTTCCGCTCAGGTCATGAGCTCGTGGTTCATGAGTTCAAGTCCCAAGTCAGGCTCTCTGCTGACAGCTCAGAGCCTGGAGCCTGCTTTGGATTCTGTGTCTCTCTCTGCCCCTCCCCCTCTTGTGCTCTGTCTTTGTCACTCTCAAAAATAAATAAACATATAAAAAAAAGATTTTATTCTCTTACTTTAGAACTTCTTAGAGCTCAGACAACTTCATTTATAATTGTCCATGTTTCTAGGGACCAGTTTTAAGATGTAGTAAACATTTTCTGCATTAATAAGCCTACTGTACTTAAAATTTTGACAACTACACAGGGCCAGCTGAAGATTTTCTGTTACCGTCTGGATATTTACAATTATATAAATAAATATAATTGATAATTGGAGACAGACTGTAAAATTCTAAAATGTATTCGTCCATCTAGCAAACATTTCATTTTATAAGACACATAATACAGAGAAATACATTTTTAACTAGGAAAAGTCAATTCATAATAGAGAAAGATCTTTCTGTACTCTCGGTGCCTTTAGGTAATATGTAATATCATCAGGTATGCAGCAACAGTTATAATGTTGAACTCATTACATCCTGTTGATTAATTAATTAATTTTATTTGTTCCTGTGAACTTTGGACAACTCAATTGTCCGAGAAAATCTACTTCTCTTAATAAAGTTAGTGAATTTGTCATAATATAAACTTATAAATTTTTGTTTTTATCTTTTGAGTTCATATTTATCAATTTATTTATTTTATATATATTATACACATATTAAATTTCCAGGAGCTATACTAAGCGCCAGAGACACAGTATTGCACAGGACAAACATGTTTTCTGCCCTGCGTTGGAGAAAAGCAATGTAGGGGCAATCACAGGTAATGTCTTTCAAACTCTTTGAAGGAAGGCAGTAATATCTAAGCAAAGAAAAGAGAAAGTTTTGCAGACAGAGGTAATGGAATATGCAAGGGTCCAGAGAAAAGAAAGTATGGTCTACTGATAATAGAGGGAAGAGTATGGGTCTTCATTAGAGTATTCTCACACTTAGTGCTGTCCAGGCTCATAGTAAGCACTTAAGAAGTCTTATATTAAATCATTTTAAACTTGTTTCCATCCTTCCCTGCTTTCTAGACCCATCAAGTACTTTTTTCTTGATTTAATAATCCAAATTCCTCCAACTGCTCCACATACGATTTTGTTCCAAATCTTTCATGTTCCTGTTAATACTCTGCTGCATAAGCTTGATTGTATTTATGTTTATATCTTTAGTATGTAGTGTTCACAAATAAATGTAACAATTCAGCTGTAGTTGAGAAGAAGGAGTCTAACATCAAAGTTATAGACTTGATAGGTGCCTGGGTGGCTCAGTTGGTTGAGTGTCTGACTCTTGATACCTCCTTAGGTGGTGAGCTCATGGTCATGAGATCCAGCCCCGAGTGGGGCTCTGCCCTGAGCGTGGAGCTTGTTTGGGATTCTGTCTCTCCCCTCTGTCAACCCCTTTCCCTGAATGCATGTGGGTTCTCTCAAACTAAATAAATAAACATTAAAAAAAGTTATAGATTTGACAATCCCTTTTGTAAATTAAGAGAAAAATAGCAGAGTAATGATTATAGTTTGAAGGTAATGATTATAGTTCAAGTATGCTACTCTCAGGCACAAGGATTTTTTTTTTTTTAATCAATTTCTTCTACTGAAATGATATGGTCGTTAGCCTATACATTTGAAAGAATTAACCCAAGTATCCTAGTAAATGTTTAGCCCAAGTGTGGCTCCCTCTAAAGTTCAGCAAACAGCTCTATCCTGTTAGCTGATATTTGTTTATAGAAAGCAAACAATTCCAAAATTAGCATAACCAAAACCGAAAGAACCAGCCCTGCTGACAGCTTGACTTTAAACCAGTGAGACCCCTGTCAGACTTTGAACCTCCAGAACTGCAAGATAATAAATATGTGTTGCTTAAGACACCTGGTTTTAGTAATTTGCTATAGCAACAATAGAATAATATAAGGAATTACATGGTGAAATTATAAACTGGGACAGAATTAAGGACTACAGCTTTTTCACAGAGATGATCGTTCTACGTGCAGTGAGTGGGTAACAAAACAGCTTCTTCAACTTCAACCTGCATAGACCTACTTTTCCCTGACTGAATTATTGACTTGACTTTATTGTCTATAGCAAATTATCAGCATAGATTATCAGCCCACAAATTATCAGTAGATCTGTGTACCCTTAAGAAAACACAAGCTCAGGAAAAATGGCAGCTCACCTTATAAAACTTAGGCTACTGGTCATAACACAGCAGTACAGTTAAATTTAGCTATTCTCCAAAACATAGTAGCTTATGTGCCAATTTGCTAAGGTTATTTTCTTCACTGACGACATGATGATATTTATCATTTATTTAGCATTTATACTGTGCCACACACTACAATAAGAATTTTACATGTAGTATATCATTTTATCCCACAATATCAGTGTATAAGAGATTTTATCTCCATTTTACAGATGAAATTTAAGCAAACTGGTCCCTGTCACAGTGGTTGCAGGAATATCTGACCCTAAGTTCCATGTTCTTCCTTTGTGAAAGTTTTAGGAAGTTAGATTAGTAACATCAGGCCTCTTCTCTTAATATTTAAAATAATTGGGTCAACTACAGTACTGGTTTTGCGTATTTGTGCTTCCAGAAATCACTCACCCTTGAGTTTTGCTTTGCTTTGCTTTGCAGAACATAACCTATTCTAGGAACAAGTGTCCTTTTTGAAGTTTATGCTGTGGACATTTAATTAAAAGGGAAGATGTAGAACAAAATGTTACTCTGTGACCTAGAGTCTATCAAAGGAGGCTACCTTGAAGAGTTTAAAATTTGGCAGTGTATTTTTGCTTTAGGCTTTACCATGGCATGTGAGAATTTATCTATAAGGCAGATATTTAAAATTTAACTTCTAAAATAATTTTTGGCTTCTATTAAACTGAAATCAAAATGTAACTAAATTTTATACATCTGATATAGCAGGATAGATGTTAAACAATTGACAAACTATTTAATTTAATTTTTGACTGACCAATTTGAAGTTAGGTAAAAAGAATATGTTTCCTGTTGGGTTAGACTGTGCTGAATATTTTTGTTTTTACTAAAGATTTAAAGGTGATGGAGATTGAATGGATTAAAGAACTCAACTCAAATTGATTTGTTTTTGATGTTTCTTGATAGTAAAGGGGATAAATCCATTTGACACAGTTAGAAACAGGAAACATGGATCGGACCTAACTGAAGTATTAAAATTGAACTGATTTCTTTTTTAAAATAAGAAAGTTCGCATTTGGGTATTTCCCCAATATCACTCTATAAATTTGTCAAAACTTGATACCTGAAACTCCTCTTTGAAACTAGTGGGTAACACATCACTTATCCTCATTGATGATTGGCATTCCCACAAGGAAGCTACTTGTTCCCTCTAATCTCTGGATATATCTTCTTTACTGTCTACCATAGCTGCTCTTCCCTATCTTATGCCAAGGTTAACGATTTCCACTTTTGAAAATACTGGTAAGAATTTATGCAGTCCTTTTATCCAATTATAGATAGATAGATAGATAGATAGATAGATAGATAGATAACAGAAAGAGGAGTACACAGAGTCTGTCTTTCAGAAGGCCAGTTTGTTAGTAGGGAGAGACAAGAGTAAAGAAAATTATACCTTATTAAGTTTTATGGTACACAGAGAAAGAATGCTTTTCATGAAACTTTCCATAATTTACTCTAGGCAAATGATGATAATAATCCTGGACATATATTATCATCTACTGTATGTAAAGGACCAAGTAAAGGTACACTACAAAGTGCCATATGTGCATTATTTCATTTAAATCTTACATTAACTTGGGGGCTAGAACTATTTTTGATCTCATTTCTACAGATGATGAATCTAAGGGTCCAAGAAGTCAGAACCGTTTTGCCATTCACATAATTATTGAGTGAGATAAGTGTGAAATAAGCAGAAAAGGATGCAAGTCTGTCACCCCCAAAGGCTGTTTTCTTATTACAGGGTAAATCTACCTCAAGGCAGTGTTTTTTTAGTCCTGTAGCCCATGAAGAAATTGCTCTTGTCAGTGCATGACATTTGATAGTGGGATTTCTGTACATTTCTTTGTGTATCTTTCTCTCATGTTCTGCTTTTTCTATTCAATAGAGAACTTTTTGAGGACATCACACATTTATTTTGGTTGACAGTGTGTCTCCCCAAAGCTTATTTGTAATAGAAGTCTATCCATATGGATTTTGATCAGGTAGGTTTGATTACTAATTAAGCCTGGGGAAAGAAGGATAAAAAAATAGAAAAGAGATCAACTATTGGTGATATGATTAAGCAAATGAGAAAAATCTGAAGAATAGTTATTAAAGTTAGACATTTTAGAACATGAAAATGATTGCCATTCTGGTTTAGACTTATGTTTTATCTAGCCACAATTCTATTTTTTTTAATTATTTTTTTATGTTTATTTTTGAGAGAGAGATAGAGCATGAGTGGGGGAGGGTCAGATAGTAAGGTAGATGCAGAATCTGAAGCAGGCTTAAGGCTCTGAGCTGTCAGCACAGAGCCGGACGTGGGGCTTGAACCCACAAGCTGTGAGATCATGACCTGAGCCGAGGTCAGAGGCCCAACTGACTGAGCCACCCAGGTGCCCCTAGCCACAATTATAATAATTCTTAAATGCTTATTTATTTATTTTAAGAGACAGAGAAAGTATGAGTGGGAGAGAGGGAGAGAGAGAATCCCAAGAAAGTTCCACACTGTCAGTACAGAGGCTGACATGAACTGTGAGATCATGACTGGAGCCCAGATCGAGAGTCAGATGCTTAACTGCCTGAACCACCCAGGTGCCCCAGCCCAAATTCTATTTTTTTTTTTTCCAAATTCTATTTTTAACATGGGCACAAACAGCTATGCTCTGATGAGAAAGAATATTCTTATTTTATATTAATCTCAAAGATTAGAAACATTTACATAATCCCAACTTTATGAGACTTGTGCATTAGGATTTGTGGTAGGCAGAATTCTAAGATGACCCCTAAGATTATCAGTACCCTGCTATATACACACTTCCTCCCAGTTACTCAATTAAACACTAATCTAAGTGCTGCTGGGAAGATATTTTTCAGAAGTAATTAAAGTCCCAAATCTTAAGATGTTCTTGGGATTGGGAGTTTATAAGTAGTGGGTATAATCACATGAGCCCTTAAGAAGAACTGGACTCTTCTTTCAAAGAAATTGGAAGTGTGAGAGGGATTTGAAGCAAAAGAGATTTTGTTCTTGTTATTGGCTTTGAGGATGGAGGGGACTATGTGGCAGGGAATGCTGGGGTGATATCTAAGAGCTGAGAATGACTGCTAGACTGCAGCCAGCAAGAAAATAAGGACCTCAGACCTCCTTACAATTGTGTGGAATTATATTTTCCAAAAACTAGAATGATTGTGGAAGCAGATTATTCTCCAGAGTCTGATAAAATCACAGCCTGGCTAACACCATGAACAGCAAGTGCAGCCAAGGTACTCCTAGACTTCTGACCCATAGAACTGGGAAAAATAAATGGGTATTGTTTTAAGCTGCCAAGTTTGTGGTAGTTTGTTACACAGCAGTAAGAAACTAACACAGATTTAAAAAAAACAAAACAAAAACAACAACAACCAGACAGAAAACTTTCAGTCTGTGTTGCTTATTGTGATGAATTTTAAAATGTACACCACACTATAGAAAATAATTTTGGCTGTTTTCTATTTAAAACTTACTATTATTTTCAATTTAAGTGATCACTACTGATGACTTAGGGATTTGGTAAATGAATTATTCATAGCACTAAAATATTTGTTAAAGCTTTGTATTTCTAGGCCCAAGGATCCTAATCACTTTAGTCTGTTTGCATGCAGAAAAGCATCCACCTCCTTGATTATTTTAGCTGTTTTTTTTATAAAGATTTATATTTTATTTATTTATTTATTTATTTATTTATTTATTTATTTTAATATGAAATTTATTGTCAAATTGGTTTCCATACAACACCCAGTGCTCATCCCAAAAGGTGCCCTCCTCAATACCCATCACCCTCCCCTCCCTCCCACCCCCCATCAACCCTCAGTTTGTTCTCAGTTTTTAAGAGTCTCTTATGCTTTGGCTCTCTTCCACTCTAACCTCTTTTTTTTTTCCTTCCCCTCCCCCATGGGTTTCTGTTAAGTTTCTCAGGATCCACATAAGAGTCAAACCATATGGTATGACTTATTTCACTTAGCATAACACTCTCCAGTTCCATCCACGTTGCTACAAAAGGCCATATTTCATTCTTTCTCATTGCCACATAGTACTCCATTGTGTATATAAACCACAATTTCTTTATCCATTCGTCAGTTGATGGACATTTAGGCTCTTGGGGTACAAGTGCCCCTACGCATCAGCACTGTTGTATCCCTTGGGTAAATTCCTAGCAATGCTATTGCTGGGTCAGAGGGTAGATCTATTTTTAATTTTTTGAGGAGCCTACACACTGTTTTCCAGTGCGGCCACACCAGTCTGCATTCCCACCAACAGTGCAAGAGGGTTCCCATTTCTCCACATCCTCTCCAGCATCTATAGTCTCCTGATTTGTTCATTTTAGCCACTCTGACTGGTGTGAGGTGATATCTGAGTGTGGTTTTGATTTGTATTTCCCTGATGAGGAGCGACGTTGAGCATCTTCTCATGTGCCTGTTGGCCATCTGGATGTCTTCTTTAGAGAAGTGTCTCTTCATGTTTTCTGCCCATTTCTTCACTGGATTATTTGTTTTTCAAGTGTGGAGTTTGGTGAGCTCTTTATAGATTTTGGGTACTAGCCCTTTGTCCGATATGTCATTTGCAAATATCTTTTCCCATTCCATTGGTTGCCTTTTAGTTTTGATTGTTTCCTTTGCTGTGCAGAAGCTTCTTATCTTCATGAGGTCCCAATAGTCCATTTTTGCTTTTTATTCCCTTGCCTTTGGGGATGTGTCAAGTAAGAAATTGATGCAGCTGAGGTCAGAGAGGTGTTTTCCTGCTTTCTCCTCTAGGGTTTTGATGGTTTCCTACTCACATTTCATGTCCTTTATCCATTTTGAGTTTGTTTTTGTGAATGGTGTAAGAAAGTGGTCTAGTTTCATCCTTCTGCATGTTGCTGTCCAGTTCTCCCAGCGCCATTGGTTAAATAGACTGTCTTCTTTCCATTGGATATTCTTTCCTGCTTTGTCAAAGATTAGTTGGCCATACTTTTGTGCATCTAATTCTGGAGTCACTATTCTATTCCATTGGTCTATGTGTCTGTTTTTGTGCCAATACCATGCTGTCTTGATGATTACAGCTTTGTAGTAGAGGCTAAAGTCTGGGATTGTGATGCCTCCTGCTTTGGTCTTCTTCTTCAAAATTACTATGGCTATTCAGGGCCTTTTGTGGTTCCATAGAAATTTTAGAATTGCTTGTTCTAGCTTCGAGAAGAATGCTGGTGCAATTTTGATTGGGATTGCATTGGATGTGTAGATAGCTTTGGGTAGTATTGACATTTTGACAATATTTATTCTTCCAATCCATGAGCGTGGAATGTTTTTCCATTTCTTTATATCTTCTTCAATTTCCTTCATAAGCTTTCTATAGTTTTCAGCATACAGATCTTTTCCATCTTTGGTTAGGTTTATTCCTAGGTATTTTATGCTTCTTGGTGCAATTGTGAATGAGATCAGTTTCTTTATTTGTCTTTCTGTTGCTTCATTATTAGTGTATAAGAATGCAACTGATTTCTGTACATTGATTTTGTATCCTGCAACTTTGCTGAATTCATGTATCAGTTCTAGCAGACTTTTGGTGGAGTCTATCGGATTTTCCATGTATAATATCATGTCATTTGCAAAAAGTGAAAGCTTAACTTCATCTTTGCCAATTTTGATGCCTTTGATTTCCTTTTGTTGTCTGATTGCTGATGCTAGAACTTCCAACACTATGTTAAACAACAGCGGTGAGAGTGGGCATCCCTGTCATGTTCCTGATCTCAGGGAGAAAGCTCTCAGTTTTTCCCCACTGAAGGTGATATTAGCTGTTGGCTTTTCATAAATGGCTTTTATGATGTTTAAGTATGTTCCTTCTATCCCGACTTTCTCGAGGGTTTTTATTAAGAAAGGTTGCTGAATTTTGTCAGATGCCTTTTCTGCATTGATTGACAGGATCATATGGTTCTTATCTTTTCTTTTATTAATGTGATGTATCACATTGATTGATTTGCAATTGTTGAACCAGCCCTTCAGCCCAGGAATGAATCCCACTTGATCATGGTGAATAATTCTTTTTATATACTGTTGAATTCGATTTGCTAGTATCTTATTGAGAATTTTTGCATCCATATTCATCAGGGATATTGGCCTGTAGTTCTCTTTTTTTACTGGGTCTCTGTCTGGTTTAGGAATCAAAGTAATACTGGCTTCATAGAATGAGTCTGAAGTTTTCCTTCCCTTTCTATTTCTTGGAATAGCTGGAGGAGGATAGGTATTATTTCTGCTTTAAATGTCTGCTAGAATTCCCCTGGGAAGCCATCTGGTCCTGGACTCTTACTTGTTGGTAGGTTTTTAATAACCAATTCAATTTCTTCACTGGTTATGGTCTGTTCAAGCTTTCTATTTCCTCCTGTTTGAGTTTGGAAGTGTGTGGGTGCTTAGGAATTTGTCCATTTCTTCTAGGTTGTCCAGTTTGTTGGCATATAATTTTTCATAGTATTCCTTGATAATTGCTTGTATCTCTGAGGGATTGGTTGTAATAATTCCATTTTCATTCATGATTTATCTCTTTGGGTCATCTCCCTTTTCTTTTTGAGAAGCCTGGCTAGAGGTTTATCAATTTTGTTTATTTTTTCAAAAAAACCATCTCTTGGTTTCATTGATCTGCTTTACAGTTTTTTTAGATTCTATATTGTTTATTTCTGCTCTGATCTTTATTATTTCTCTTCTTCTGCTGGGTTTGGGGTGTCTTTGCTGTTCTGCTTCTATTTCCTTTAGGTGTGCTGTTAGATTTTGTATTTGGGATTTTTCTTGTTTCTTGAGATAGGCCTGGATTGCAATGTATTTTCCTCTCAGGACTGCCTTCACTGCATCCAAAGCGTTTGGATTGTTGTATTTTCATTTTCATTTGTTTCCATATATTTCTTAATTTCTTCTCTAATTGCCTGGTCGACCCATTCATTCTTTAGTAGGGTGTCCCTTAACCTCCATGCTTTTGGAGGTTTTCCAGACTTTTTCCTGTGGTTGATTTCAAGTTTTATAGCATTGTGATCTGAAAGTGTGCATGGTATGATTCAATTCTTGTATACTTATGAAGGGCTGTTTTGTGACCCAGTATGTGATCTATCTTGGAGAATGTTGCATGTGAACTCGAGAAGAAAGTATATTCTATTGTTTTGGGATGCAGAGTTCTAAATATATCTGTCAAGTCCATCTGATCCAATGTATCATTCAGGGCCCTTGTTTCTTTATTGATCTTGTGTCTAGATCGTCTATTCATTGTTGTAAGTGGAGTATTAAAGTCCCCTGCAATTACCGCATTCTTATCAATAAGGTTGCTTATGTTTGTGATTGTTTTATATATTTGGGGGCGCCCATATTCAGCGCATAGACATTTATAATTGTTAGCTCTTCCTGATGGATAGACCCTGTAATTATTATATAATGCCCTTCTTCATCTCTTGTTACAGCCTTTAATTTAAAGTCTAGTTTGTCTGATATAAGTATGGCTACTCCAGTTTCTTTTGAGTTCCAGTAGCATGATAGATAGTTCTCCATCCCCTCACTTTCAATCTGAAGGTGTCCTCAGGTCTAAAATGAGTCTCTTGTAGACAGCAAATAGATGGGTCTTGTTTTTTTATCCATTCTGATACCCTATGTGTTTTGGTTGGAACATTTAGTCCATTTGCATTCAGTGTTATTATAGAAAGATATGGGTTTAGAGTCATTGTGATGTCTGTAGGCTTCATGCTTGTAGTGATGTCTCTGGTACTTTGTCTCACAGGATCCCCCTTAGTATCTCTTGTAGGGCTGGTTTAGTGGTGATGAATTCCTTCAGTTTTTGTTTATTTGGGAATACCTTGATCTCTCCTTCTATTCTAAATGACAGACTTGCTGGATAAAGGATTCTCGGCTGCATATTTTTTCTGTTCATCACATTGAAGATTTCCTGCTATTCCTTTCTGTGCTGCCAAGTTTCAGTAGATAGATCCGTCACTAGTCTTATTGGTCTCCCCTTATATGTTAGAGCATGTTTATCCCTAGCTGCTTTCAGAATTTTCTCTTTATCCTTGTATTTTGCCAGTTTCACTATGAAATGTCATGCAGAAGATTGATTCAAGTTATGTCTGAAGGGAGTTCTCTGTGCCTCTTGGATTTCAGTGCTTTTTCCTTACCCAGATCAGGGAAGTTCTCAGTGATGATTTCTTCAAGTACACCTTCAGCATCTTTCCATCTCTCTTCCTCCTCTGGGATCCCAATTCTGCATATATTATTACGTTTAATTGTGTCTCTTAGTTCTCTAATTCTCTCCTCATACTCCTGGATTTTTTTTATCTCTCTTTTTCTCAGCTTCCTCTCTTTCCATAATTTTATCTTCTAATTCACCTATTCTTTCCTCTGCCTCTTCAATCCAAGCTCTGGTCGCCTCCATTTTATTTTGCACCTCATTTATAGCATTTTTTCACTCCTCCTGACCGTTTCTTAGTCCCTTGATCTCTGTAGTAATAGATTCTCTGCTATCCTCTATACTTTTTTCAAGCCCAGCGATTATTTTTGTGACTATTATTTTAAATTCATTTTCTGTTACATTGCTTAAATCGTTTTTGATCAGTTCGTTAGCTGTCGCTACTTCCTGGAGTTTCTTTTGAGGAGAATTCTTCCATTTCGTCATTTTGCATATTCCCTGGAGTGGTGTGGAACTGCAGGGCTCTTCCCCTGTGCTGTCCAGAGTAACTTGTGTTGGTGGGCGGGCCACAGTCAGGCCCGATATCTGCCCCCAGCCCACCGCTGGGGCCACAGTCAGACTGGTGTGTATCTTCTCTTCCCCTCTCCCGGGACAGGACTCACTGTGGAGTGGTGTGGCCCCTGTCTGGTCTACTTACACACTGCCAGGCTTGTGCTATTTCAATGGGATCTGGCCTATTAGCCGTGGTGGATCTGCAAGGTGCACGGGGGCGGGAGAGACAGACTCAGCTTGCTTTTCCTTTGGTGGTTCACTTCGGGAGGGCCTTGTGGCACCGGGATGGAGGCAGACTCATTGGAAGGATGGATCCACAGAAGCACAGCATTGGGTGTTTGCGCGGTGCAAGCAAGTTTCCTGACAGGCACTGGTTCCCTTTGGGATTTTGGCTGAGGGATGGGCAAGGGAGATGTCGCTGGTGAGCGCCTTTGTTCCCTGCCAAGCCGAGCTCTGACCTCCAGGGCTCAACAACTCTCCCTCCCCATTGTTCTCTAGCCCTCCAGCTCTTGGAGCAGAGGTGGTGACTTATGACATTCCAGGTGTTAAGTTCCACTGGCTGTCAGAACACACTCTGTCCAGCCCCTCTGCTTTTGCAAAGCAGACTTGGGGGTCTGCCTTGCCAGGTGGGCTGGCTGCCCCTCCACCTCCCTGGCTCCCTCCCGCCAGTCCAGTCCGTGTAGCGCACACTGCCTCTCCGCCCTTTCTACCCTCTTCCGTGGGCCTCTCGTCTGTGCTTGGCTCCGGAGACTCCATTCTCCTAGTCTTCTGGCGGTTTTCTGGGTTGTTTAGGCAGATGTGGGTGGAATCTAAGTAGCCAGCAGGACGCGGTGAGCCCTGCATCCTCCTACGCCGCCATCTTCCTTCGACTAGGTGGTCTTTTAAAAATATTTTTCTTGAAGAACAATGATTAGACTTGAACAAGAATGCATGTGATACACAAGTCAGGATTTTGTACAAAAGAAAAATAGTCTTTCTCAAGTAAAGAAAGAAATGAGATTTTAAGAGGTTATGTCTAGTATAAGTGGCAGACTTCTTCCTACCAAAAGCACATCTACTATTATATTTACTATAAAAGATAATATTTTTACATTTACTATTGTGTTTTTCATAGGAAATGTTCCATATAAATAAGCTTTCTTCATGAGACTGTATAGTTGAGTGTTTCAAGTTCAAATACTAGATTTAATGGCAGATTCTAAAAATCAGCATTGAAGCTTTGATAAGATACCGCCTTACTCCATGTCTTAAAAAAAAAAAAGCCCTGTGATCCCAAACTGGAAAGAGTTAGTAGGGTTTCCTTTAGCTTTCCAGGAGTACAGCTTATACAGGGCACACATTAGTCTGTGTCAGGGCCTCTCACTTGTTCATTTTGGAAAACTGTAATGAAATTATTGGAGCTGGCACTGGAACCCAGTTGCTATTGTGGATCTTTCTTTTCCACAGGGTTTCTTTCTTCACTATTTCTTTCATGTGTCTGTGCCTGGAAATGCTTCTTGATAAAGGGATGCCTCTGGAGAAGGAATCCTAGAGCAGGATATAGGCTGTTTCAGTTAAAAAAAAAAAAGAAAAACATGTTTTTAGAGCAAAACAATAAATAAATAAAGCCCACAAGCTCATTTATGCTCTATCTCAGGTCACTAGGGTTGAAGCACAATGTTCAGCATATATAAGGCATTCAGTAAGAGTTCTATGAGTGCCCAGATCGGAGGCTCCGAAGACACCCTCCCCCAAGGTTTGATGATTTGCTAAGAGGGGTCACAGGACTCAGTATATAGTTTTACTCACTGCTATTATTGTTTACATTAAAATAATATAATGCAAAATTAGCAAAGGGAAAAGGTGCATGGGGGAAAATGTGGAGAAAACCAGGTACAAGATTCCAGAGTCCTCCTTAATGGAGTCACACAGTATGTGCTTAATTGTCCCAGGAATGAGTTGTGACAACACATGTGAAATGGGAAGTTCATTAAACTCAGTTTCCAGAGTTTTTTTCTAATTGAGGATTGGTCACTTAGTCCTTGCCTGGCATTTCAGACTGCTAGAAGGAAGGCAGGTGTTTAGCATAAAGCATATTATTGTCACAATCAGTTAGGCACAGTGAGTCACTCTTATCAGTGTGGTGAAATCTCAATATCTAAGTTCTCAGATGCCAGTTGAGAATCAACCTTGCAAGCAGTCCCCTAGAAAGATCACAGTCTCAGGCCCATGTTAGCTCTTTTCTGCACAGGGTCAAAGTAGAGATTTGGAGTCAAGAATTGTCCAGTGTATACTTGGCAATACCTTTAGGAATAGAACAAATGGATTGGTAACCAGAAAAGCATTTGCATATTTTTATGTTTTAGCCACTGTATGTAGTCTAAGGACCAATAATCTATCTAAAAGGAAAATATGGACTATGGGAAATTAAAATAAGTAGTATGTATGGTATAGAGTGTCCCTCAGAGCTTGGAATAGGCCCATTAAGCTTATAGAGTTCCTACTATGTGTTAAGCATGTTCTTTGTACAGAATTACATGAGCAAGAGGAAAAATAATCCCTGCCCTTTGGACCTGATACTATAGGGAGTGGAGACAGATAAATAAAAATAAATAAGTGATAAGTTAAATAAATTAAAATTGAGAAGAAAGATGGGGAACTATAAGATGATGGGTAAATTTTTAAACAGTTTATTTTGGAGAGTCCTCACTAATAATGTAACCTGAAGCAAAGACTTGAAGAAGGCGAGAGAGCCAGCCATGTAGATATACAGGGGCAAGTATTTCATATACAGGGAAAATCAAATGCAAATGCAAAGATTTTGAGACATGAGTGTAAATAGTGTATTCAAGGAAGACCAAAGAGGCAATGTGGTTGAAATAGAGTGAGTCAGGGAGATAAATGATGGAAGGACCAGAGGGTACAGAGCCTTTGGCATAATTATAAGGACTTTGGCTTTACTCTGAATAAGATAGGAGAACATTAGAGGGTTTAGAGTAGAGAAATGATACGACCAAACTTTGTTTAAAATAATACTCTGGCTGCTTGTGTTGAGGATATAATGTTGTGGGCAATGGCAGAAACGCAGAGACCGGTTCAGAAACTGGTGCACTGAGACACATCACTTGGATCAAAGTGATCGTTTGAATGTAGTGAAATGTGATCAGGTTTTGGTTATGTATTTGGAGATTAAGTCACAATTCTATGATGGACTGAAGATGTGGAGTCAAGAGAAGGAGTCAAGAATGATGCCATAGTTTTTATGGGGCACCTGGGTGGCTCAATTGGTTGAGCATCTGACTTCAGCTCAGGTCATGATCTTGTGGTTCATGAGTGTGAACCCCTCATCAGACTCTGCTGTCAGTGCAGAACCCACTTCAGATTCTCTGTCTCCCTCTCTCTCTGCATCTCTCTCTCAAAAATAAATAAACATTAAAAAAAAAGAGAATGGTGCCATAGTTTTTGGTATGAACAACTGAAAGAAAGAAGTTTCCACTTACTGGAAGGGGAAGAATGCCACTGCAGCATGTTTCAGGTGGATACTTGAGAATTAATTTTGAATATTATGATATGATTTTTAGATGTATATTTGTATAAATACCAAGTAGGCATTTGAAAATAAGGGTCTGTGATTCAAGGGAAATGGGCAGAAGGTATAATTTGGGGAGTTTTGAGCCAATAGATGCTACTTGAAGCCATGACATTAGGTGAGATCACCAAGTGAGTGGGTGTAGGATCCAACCTTGGGAATTTCTTGTTAAAAAGCCAGAGAGACTGGTAATGTAGACTGAGAAGAAACTTACTACAAGAAAGGAGGACAGCCAAAAAAATGTAGTGTCTTGGAAGACAAGTGAAGGAAATATTTGCAAGAGAAAGGAGTGATCAAACCTATTGATGGATTAAGCAAAATAAAGATAGAGCAATTATTGGATTTTTCAAGCTAGAGATAATGGTGACCTTGAGTGGGACAGTTTTGGTGGGTGTCAGTTTTATATAATTGCTGGGAACAGACACTCTAGCTGTTTAAGTGAAATCATCAGAAGAGGAGCAACTCCAGGGACTAGTGTTCTACATGGACTTCAAAGAACTCTATCTTTCTTATGGCTCTGGATTGTCCTAGTTCATTCAGGGCAGAATCTACTGCATGGCATCATCTGCTGCTATGCATTATCTATTGCATGGTATCACTGGATGTAATCTTTTGGCTTATGCCATTACTGCTAACTGCCTCAGTATCCCAATTTTTTGATTACTGAGAAAACTTGATTTTTTAGTCAGGTTTTTATACTAGGGTATACACTTTAAGATATAAGTCACCATCAACCCATATAATAACTTCCTTTGGATTAGGTTTCAACCTCCCTGTGGTCACCTATGCTTAGCAGTAGTGATGAGAGTTGGAATAATATGATAGAGAATATGGAAATAGGCAGAAGGTGTGCATAGGGTTGACACTATGACATCTACTGAGAGGCTGAGCAACAAGTCTCAGAACATTTTTGAACTTCATCATTTTATTAACATTTCATTTGCTTGAGAGCTGTGCTGTTGAATGAAATAACTTCACTCTGAATTCTTGCCCTGCCAACATGACTCTGGAATTATAAACTTGGTATTCATTTGTTGAACCCCATTTGGCCCTGTCCATCTAATCTTAAATTGTCTCTGATCGCCACATTTTTGTATCATAAACATTTCCCCAGATGTAGTTGTAGCAGGGCATTGAAGAAGATATTTTTGTATAGATTGATGGAGAATATAGCCAGTCTACCACCATCCAGCCTTCTTTAGTGTAGGAGGGAATGAATTCCTTTCCACAAACATGTGTGTCTATATATCTATCTCTATCTGCATCTGTATCTATCTCTATCTGCATCTGTATCTATCTCTATCTCTGTCTCTGTCTCTGTCTCCGTCTCCGTCTCTGTCTATATCTGTCTATATCTATATCATCATCTATGTCTATATCTATCTATATCCATATCATCTATCTATATTTAGAGTGTTTCCTTAGTCTTGCTTATGTTGTACCAAATTTACCAAATTACTTTTTTGTCAAATTTCTATAGCACTTATTTTCTAAACTTAAGAACTGTGTTAAAAGAAGAAAAAAATACATCTTTTACAAGGGAGTAAGATCAGATTCTTTAATTCTATATGAAACACAGAGATAGGCATGGACAGTTGGCTAAAATCACTTTTAAGTAATTGTGTAGTTCAGTTAGTAATTGGAGCAGACTTATGGGCTTCATATCTAATGTTAAATTGTAATAAAATTTTTAACGTCTTAAGAAGCTGTTTAGAAAGTTTTTTTATTAGTTACATTTATAAATGTTAGCTTTGATAATCTAGACCACTTCTTATGCCTTCATTATTGGATTTCAACTTATTATATTGTGAGTCTTCCTTTAAATTGTAACCTTTAATTATCACTGGAACATTGATTTCTTGAAGCCTTTGGGCTATCATTGATCTTAACATTTAAAAGAGAATTTTCTTTACCTTCTAAGAAGAATGTGGTAGAGAAATATATTAAACTATAAAAGAGAAACTTCAAGTTGAGGTTTCTATATTAAATATACATGCAGAAAATACAGTTTCTTGTAAAGCTGCATCATATATCTTGTTCTTGTTTATACAATTGGCTGCTATTTATTTAGCTTACTAAAGTTCAAAGAAAGGAAGGACTTAAAAATGCATATTTTCCAATACTAATTTTGTTTTTGTTTTCTCATGCTGAAAGACTCTTTCGTTTTTAGGAAAAGATCCAATTATTTTAACCATTAACATTGATGTTTTGGTTAGATTAGCTCTTTCTGTGCTGTCTAAACAAACGAGTAAGAAGAATCATCCAATATATTAGAAAAGATATGTGGTCTATGTGAATTACTTAAATTGTCAAATGAACATAATTCTTTCCATTTAAAGATTGAGGATACAATTTGTCACTCTTCAATAGATGAAATCCTAGACTTGAGAGTGTCACCTATCTGAATATTTATAAATGGTATAGACAAAGTGCTCTTACAGAATTGTATAGCCCAAGAACTTTGGTGTGGAATGGGATTTTTGAGAGCATCTGCTTATTCAACCTCTTCATTTCATGGGGTGAAGAAATGTGTCACAGAGAAGTTTTGGTGATATCCTAATCTCATATATTAAGTGGCAGTGAAAGACCCCAAACCTGATCTTTTAATTCTCAGTCAGCAGCCTGTTTACTATGAGAAAGGCTGTTATTGAGGATGGAAAGATGAGCATTACACTGAATTTTAAAAAGCTCTATTTTCTACAATAGAAATAAATCATTTGCCTCTCTATAAATATATGCAGATATGGAATAATTAAAAGAGATATATACACTAAATAAAATAGAAAAGTATAAGTTTAAAATACTTATGAGGCTGAAAATTAAACACCAGCTGGCTATTCATTGATATTATGGAATTAATTTATTTTAAACATAAGAGCACCGTGTTTATGTTTAAAAAGAGTCCTTATAGAGACACATACTGAAATATTCACAGTAAAATGAAAAATAAATATAAATAGATTCATAAAGTGTTTAAGAGAAAGTTTTACAGGAGAGAAACATAATGCTTGACTGAGAACTTGGCAGTTAAGAGCTATGTGCCTGCTGTGTAGGCAGGGCCTCAAGGGACACCAATACTTTGGTGGGCTCAGTAAGGGGCCAGGATCTAGTTCTCTGTATTCCATGTTCAAAAGTTATTTTTGTACCTTGGACTCTGGGGAATTGATTGAAACTAAGCTTACCAGTTTATGCATTTATAGGGAGGAACTTTATTTCTAATGGTAGAAATAATTATATCTGCTACTTAGAGCAGTACCTTTGTAAAGTACCTGGGAAACTGAATTGGAAACCAGAGTTTCTGATGAGCATGATGCCAGAGCCAAAGGAGTTGAACAGATGGTAGAATGGTTTCATTCACAAATGGAACTGCCTGAAGACTTAAGCTTTTCCTTCACTCTACATCATTCTTATATAAAAATGGATTTATTTTATAATGTTTTCCCCATAACAGCCCTTAAATACACTGAAATGATTATTCTCCAACTTCTCCTTGTTAGTCATCAAGAATTTCATAACCTCATGAAAGACAAGAATGAACTTAATGCAAACATTGTGAGGTTATATCTGACTGGTCTACCTAAATGTAATCCTTACTCACTGGTTTTGGTGAGTACCTAGTCTCATCATGAACACCTTTACAAAGCTATCTTCCTCACCTTGGTCTCTCCCATGCCTGATATGCAGGAGACTAGGGGTCGGCAAACTATGGTCCACACTAAATCTAGTCAGAAACCTGCTTTGTACAGCCTGCAAGCCAAAAATTGTTTTTATACTTTTAAATGGTTGAAAAAAAATCAAAAGAAGACATGACATATTTCACAACATGTGAAAGTTATATGAAGTTTAGATTTCAGTGTCCATAAATAAAGTTTTATTGGGATATAGTCATTTATGGCAGCGTTGAGTAGTTGCAGCAGACACCATATGGTTGGCAAAGTTTAATATTTGCTATCTGGCCCTTTGCAGAAAAAAATTGCTGAACCTGCAGTGGATAATTAATGTTTAATTAAAACATCTTTTGGGGTGGGCTACTTCTGCAAAACCTTGTTTAGATGTTGGTTCACAATTTCTAATTGTAGAGGATCTGGATGTTCTCACTCACAGTATCTGGAGGGTATTGTTTATTTTACTCATTCATTTAATCATTTGACATCCATTATATGCCTAGTGTAAGCAATTATGGCTTTTTGTCCTAGCTAGAGAAATTAGGATGGTCAAATTCAGGCTTAAATTTTAGAGTTGTTATAGAGGAAAACTTGCCCTTTGCAAATTGTTTTGAGTGAGACTGTGAAAGGCAGTATGAGGTAATGTGGACCATAGGTTTAACTCAGTTTAAGTGTTAGCTGGATGGCTATCTACAGTTTTCAAATTCATGAATAAGTTATGTAGATCTATCCTGCTAACAACACCGCCCCCTTCATTTTTTGTTAGCTGTAGGTTAGTGATAAAGTTTAGGGGGAAATTGGAAACAAAATAGAGTGTCTGATTCTCATGCCAGGCACAATTTTGTGAGTCAGGTCCATAAATGTTCCAGTAGAACCCCATCAATACTGAGAGTCATTTGAGTTAACTCCTGTTTAGTGCTCTAGATAATAACTGGAAAAGTTTATCATTGTATTTGGTTTAATACAGTCAGAGAAACTTTAATTTTAATTAAGTTCTCTGTAGTTTTATCTTAGAAGACCAAATGCAAAGTGAATTTTCTTCAGGGAGAAATTCAAATCTTACATTTATTCCCAATTCTCTAAACTCCCAGGAACCTAATCTAGACTCCTCAGATCTGGATTCTTTGAAAACACTTTTTCCAAAGTGAGATTGAAAGGCTGACTCCATAACTGTGGACCACTCTTAACCCTGTCCAGTTTATCTTCCTTAGAACTGGTGCACTTTTTTTTTTTAACCTAAAGCAGGTCATATTTTTCCTTTTTTTGAAAACTTTTCAATGGTTTCCCAGTACTCCTGCAATAAAATATAAACTCTCAACCTTGGCTTACAATGTGCAGCATGATGTGGTCTCTGTGTGCCCATCAGTCTCCCTCCCACCGTCCCCTCATCCCCATGTCATTGTCACCCTGGTCTTCTGTGAACATGGCAAGCTCTTTCCAGCTTTAGAGTTTTGATGCCCCCTACTCTATCTACCTGAAGTGATCATCTCTGGTCTTACACAATGTGGCTACTTTTCATTACTTAGATTAGAGCTTAAATGCCATCTCTTTTATGGGCACTTTTCCTTCACTCTACTTAAAGTAGATGATGGAGTTTCCCTTTATTGTCAGCGAAAAACTGCAATGACAAGTTAAACGGACAAGAAAGACTCGCTCAAGTCTATTGCAGTAAAGGAGGGATATTTAACTCAACCCCACTAAAACAAAAAGCAGGAGAGTATTTAAGTGCTGATTCAGGTAGTAGAAAACTACTGGAGACATTAACAGTGAGATTGCCAGTTAGGCCAGCTGTGTTCAATAAGTGGTGAAGTTAGGCTCCTACCTTCCCAAAGAGACTGGAAGAAAGGGGTCCTATCTTTCTTTCTTGATGATTGTATTTCATAGGGATGGTCCAAGTCCTTGATAAAGACATTCCTGCATTGTAAAACTGGTCAGAAGCTAGGAGAAGATTTACATGTAAAGGAGTCAGGGAAATATTGGCAATTGCAAATTTTCTAAAGTAAATCCTCTAAGAAAAGGGAATTCAGGGGTCTGTAGTCTGGAAAAAAACCTGTCTAAAGTTTGGTTAAACTGAGGGGAGTGCTAAGGCAATATTGGTTGCCATTATGCTCGGTCACTGTATCACAGGATTCCAGTTACTTCAAATATTTATGAAAGTAATTATTAGTTAATTTATTGAATTTTTTTTGGTCTATTCCACTAGAAGAGGCATGAGAGCAACTATTTTAGCTGCCTTATCTTTATTGTATCCTCAATCCATAAGGCAGTGCCTAGAACATAGTCGCTACTCAAGAATGGAATGAATAAGTGAATGAGTGTAAGCACAGAGGCAGTTGGAGCTTGTGGAGATATTCTGAGCATATTGATGATTTTAGCAACTGTGTCAGTGACAGAACTTCTTACTTTGTATGTGCCTATGTACATATCTGGTATAAAAACACTGAAATTGTGAATTGATAACTAATTTGAAGCTTTCTTAAAGTGAAAACCAGTGAATAAGTATTAAATCATGGTTGTACTTTTTTTTTTATTCATGGTAAAAGACCTTGTACTTTTTTTTTTATTCATGGTAAATATGTGTCCATTCTAAGACTCAGAGACTATTAAGATAATCAAATACAATTAAGAGTTTTGCTCTACAGGATTTTTTTTTATATTAGAGGTAAGACCCCTAAAAAAAACTCAGGTTCATTCCAGATTCATGAAATCACCAAGGCATCAGTGTGACGGTCATAATTAACTAAATCACAACATCCAAGTTGTAATATATTCATTTTATGCAAATGCATCAGTAAAGAGCAAAATGCTACAGTACTGGAAAATCATGTTTTTCATGAAAAACAAGGATGACTCATTAGACATGCATCCCACAAACTCTGTTTTGTATTCAGAAAGCCAAGAAAATACAGATCTGATCCCATTTCTGAAAAAAAAAATCACATTTTATTAGAAACACAAGTTCTGGGTGACTGGCTCTTGAAAGCAGAGATAATCAATCAGAAAATGATGACATCCTTTTCTTAAGGTTAGCTGTACTCTCAACTGCCTTTAAAAGATCATGATTTTATGGTAATGAGGTAAAGCTAATGTTCAAAAATTCAGATCACTTACAGTGAAGTTTTTAACAAGAACTATAATGCCAGTAAAGAATAATATGTTCTTTTATATTAAATAACTCATACATCATATTTTGTTTCTTTAAATACGTAGTATGTTTGGGAAGTAGAGTCTAACCTTTAAGATCTGAAAATCTTTAATTAAAAAAAAACACAGAGTCACATAATTGTTTAAGAAATATGCAATGTGACTTTTTCCTAATGGAATATGTACAGAAGTTTTTGAGGTATATTCAATCATGTTTTCTACCTATAAAGGTTTTTTTCCCTAAATATCCAAACACATACTAATGCTCAGGCTATTCTAGACTCTGTTTTTCTTTATTATTATTATTTTTTCTTTCCTTATACATACTTGCTAATGGATCTCACCATCTCCCTTAGTGTTGGGAACCATCTGGACATATATTTTTTTGTTTATGTTCTTATCAGAGTAAAAAACCCACTATCAGCAAGACAGATCAAAATATGAAGGATAGGAATTCTGGCAGTAGGGAATAAAGCTGCGTGTTCTACAGGGTCTCCTTAGGATGTGGTATGAGAAATTTGAGCTGAATGGATGGAATATCTGGGCAGTTAGGCAGGAATAGCCAATTGGCATTGAAAAAGAAGGGTGGTGGAATTTGGTGCAGTAGGCAGGGTGTAGAGGCACTCTATACTCATGAGCACTGGAAATTAGGTCAGGATTCTTGTCCTTATTCAACAAATGTACAGGAAGTACATTGAAAGGTACTGAATTCTCTTCATATGCTCTATTTCTGAGTAATTCTCATAGATTTAATTATACCTTATGCTGGTTACCCCAAATGTTCCACTCCACTCAGATTTCCTCTCTGCTCCAGACTAGCCTATGTATTTCTTGGCATCTGCTCTTGTAGATCTTGTATATTGGTCAGGTCCTTATAATGGAAATCTTGACTTCTTCTTACTCCACCATTCTCAACCACCCATCTGTACCTTCTACCATGCCAACACATTGTCTCCATCTTCACAGTTTCTCAAGCCTGAGAGTCATCCTGTATTCCTTAATTTCTCTGTCAATGCTTACATTTAAGCTCTAAGTACATTCTGTGAAGTTAAGAGCTAAAATACATATTGGGTCTGCCACCTTCTCTCCATATCTTTTGCCTTCATCAGAGTCCAATTCTTCACATCTCTCATTGGGTTCATTTAAATAACCTAAGTTGTTCCCTCATACCGGTCCATTCCCTGCACAAAAGTGCTCTTCTCAAAATTCAGGTTAGGTAATGTCACTTTCTTGCTTATAGCACAAAAATGGTTTTCTCTTTTACTTAGAATAAAATCCAAGTTTCGAAGACTGTCTACCTCCCCAGCTTATGCCAGGCTATGCTTCCTTTACTCACTACATTCACACTCATTAGCCTATTATGTAAATACTCCAAGTCTTTTCTGATTCAGAGTGTATGTACATACTGTTTCTTCTGAGATGCCCACCCATCTTTTTTGCATAGGTAGCTATTTCTTTTTTTTTTTTTTAAGTCTCATCTTTTGTCCTCAGAGTAACTTTCCTTGATTGTTATACCTAAAGAAGGCCCTTCTCTGTCATTCCCTATTCCTGCCTCTTTTTTACCATAGAAATTATTATTACTTGAGATAATTCAATGTCTGCCTTCCTTCTTCCACCCTCCCCTCCCCTCTTCACTTCCTCCCTCTCCCCCAATTCGCTTTATTTTCTCTCCTCTCCTCCCCTCCCCTCTTCTCTTCTCTTCTCTTCTCTTCTCTTCTCTTCTCTTCTCTTCTCTT
>NC_064816.1:126929711-126977029 GCF_023721935.1 Panthera uncia
TTCTCTTCTCTTCTCTTCTCTTCTCTTCTCTTCTCTTCTCTTCTCTTTCTTATAGAATGTAATCTCCAGAAACCTTATTGGTCTTGTTCACCATTCTATCTTTAGTACCTAGCATAGGGTCTTTGTCTTCAGTACCTATCATAGAGTCTGGCACAATATAAATTCTCCATAAATATTTGATGAATAAATGACTCTTGGGGATACAGAGAAGAATAAGACAAGGCCTCTGTCCTCAAGCTGCTGGGTGACAGTACTGCTGGGTGAGAGAGCACTCCTAGAGAAACAGCCCACCCATAATTCATTAGTGCTGAATGGAGGCTTACACAAAGTTCTGTGGATGCCAAAAGAGCCCAAAGTGGACAGGGGGAGGGAACAAATGGAGAAATTAGGAATGCTTCACTGATGAACTGATACTTTAACAGAGAAGTACGGTGTCTTTGACTAAGATTGAGAGAATTTAAGAGGAGTGTGAATGATTCCCTGCCCTTTTACATTGCACACCTCTCTCAGCCTTGGAAATATATGAGTGTAGGGAATGAAATCTGTAGGGATGCACATATAGGCAAATCACTGTAGGTTTGATTTTTCTTCTGTAATTCTTCTCTATTATCTTTGTCTTTAGAAAATTTTCTAATGAGTAGGGAACCATTATTTCTTTTTTTTTTCCAATATATGAAATTTATTGTCAAATTAGTTTCCATACAACACCCAGTGCTCATCCCAAAAGGTGCCCTCCTCAATACCCATCACCCACCCACCCCTCCCTCCCACCCCCCATCAACCCTCAGTTCGTTCTCAGTTTTTAGCAGTCTCTTATGCTTTGGCTCTCTCCCACTCTAACCTCTTTTTTTTTTTTTCTTCCCCTCCCCCATGGGTTTCTGTTAAGTTTCTGAGGATCCACATAAGAGTGAAACCATATGGTATCTGTCTTTCTCTGTATGGCTTATTTCACTTAGCATCACACTCTCCAGTTCCTTTCACGTTGCTACAAAAGGCCATATTTCATTCTTTCTCATTGCCACATAGTATTCCATTGTGTATATAAACCACAATTTTTTTATCCATTCATCAGTTGATGGACATTTAGGCTCTTTCCATAATTTGGCTATTGTTGAGAGTGCTGCTATAAACATTGGGGTACAAGTGCCCCTATGCATCAGTACTCCTGTATCCCTTGGGTAAATTCCTAGCAGTGCTATTGCTGGGTCATAGGGTAGGTGTATTTTTAATTTTCTGAGGAACCTCCACACTGCTTTCCAGAGCGGCTGCACCAATTTGCATTCCCACCAACAGTGCAAGAGGGTTCCCGTTTCTCCACATCCTCTCCAGCATCTATAGTCTCCTGATTTGTTCATTTTAGCCACTCTGACTGGTGTGAGGTGATATCTGAGTGTGGTTTTGATTTGTATTTCCCTGATAAGGAGCCACGTTGAGCATCTTTTCATGTGCCTGTTGGCCATCCGGATGTCTTCTTTAGAGAAGTGTCTATTCATGTTTTCTGCCCATTTCTTCACTGGGTTATTTGTTTTTCAGGTGTGGAGTTTGGTGAGCTCTTTATAGATTTTGGATACTAGCCCTTTGTCCGATATGTCATTTGCAAATATCTTTTCCCATTCCATTGGTTGCCTTTTAGTTTTGTTGGTTGTTTCCTTTGCTGTACAGAAGCTTTTTATCTTCATAAGGTCCCAGTAATTCATTTTTGCTTTTAATTCCCTTGCCTTTGGGGATGTGTCGAGTAAGAGATTGCTATGGCTGAGGTCAGAGAGGTCTTTTCCTGCTTTCTCCTCTAGGGTTTTGATGGTTTCCTGTCTCACATTCAGGTCCTTTATCCATTTTGAGTTTATTTTTGGGAATGGTGTGAGAAAGTGGTCTAGTTTCAACCTTCTACATGTTGCTGTCCAGTTCTCCCAGCACCATTTGTTAAAGAGACTGTCTTTTTTCCATTGGATGTTCTTTCCTGCTTTGTCAAAGATGAGTTGGCCATACGTTTGTGGGTCTAGTTCTGGGGTTTCTATTCTATTCCATTGGTCTATGTGTCTGTTTTTGTGCCAATACCATGCTGTCTTGATGATTACAGCTTTGTAGTAGGGGCTAAAGTCTGGGATTGTGATGCGTCATGCTTTGGTCTTCTTCTTCAGAATTACTTTGGCTATTCGGGGCCTTTTGTGGTTCCATATGAATTTTAGGATTGCTTGTTCTAGTTTCGAGAAGAATGCTGGTGCAATTTTGATTGGGATTGCATTGAATGTGTAGATAGCTTTGGGTAGTATTGACATTTTGACAATATTTATTCTTCCAATCCATGAGCAGGGAATGTCTTTCCATTTCTTTATATCTTCTTCAATTTCCTTCGTAAGCTTTCTATAGTTTTCAGCATACAGATCTTTTCCATCTTTGGTTAGGTTTATTCCTAGGTATTTTATGCTTCTTGGTGCAATTGTGAATGGGATCAGTTTCTTTATTTGTCTTTCTGTTGCTTCATTGTTAGTGTATAAGAATGCAACTGATTTCTGTACATTGATTTTGTATCCTGCAACTTTGCTGAATTCATGTATCAGTTCTACCAGACTTTTGGTGGAGTCTATTGGATTTTCCATGTATAATATCATGTCATCTGCAAAAAGCGAAAGCTTGACTTCATCTTTGCCAATTTCGATGCCTTTGATTTCCTTTTGGTGTCTGATTGCTGATGCTAGAACTTCCAACACTATATTAAACAACAGCGGTGAGAGTGGGCATCCCTGTCGTGTTCCTGATCTCAGGGAAAAAGCTCTCAGTTTTTCCCCATTGAAGATGATGTTAGCTGTGGGCTTTTCATAAATGGCTTTTATGATGTTTAAGTATGTTCCTTCTATCCCGACTTTCTGAAGGGTTTTTATTAAGAAAGGGTGCTTGATTTTGTCAAAGGCCTTTTCTGCATCGATTGACAGGATCATATGGTTCTTTTCTTTTTTTTTATTAATGTGATGTTTCACGTTGATTGATTTGCGAATGTTGAACCAGCCCTGCATCCCAGGAATGAATCCCACTTGATCATGGTGAATAATTCTTTTTATATGCTGTTGAATTCAATTTGCTAGTATCTTATTGAGAATTTTTGCATCCATATTCATCAGGGATATTGGCCTGTAGTTCTCTTTTTTTACTGGGTCTCTGTCTGGTTTAGGAATCAAAGTGATACTGGCTTCATAGAATGAGTCTGGAAGTTTTCCTTCCCTTTCTATTTCCTGGAATAGCTTGAGAAGGATAGGTATTATCTCTGCTTTAAACGTCTCGTAGAACTCCCCTGGGAAGCCATCTGGTCCTGGACTCTTATTTGTTGGGAGATTTTTGATAACCGATTCAATTTCTTCGCTGGTTATGGGTCTGTTCAAGCTTTCTATTTCCTCCTGATTGAGTTTTGGAAGAGTGTGGGTGTTTAGGAATTTGTCCATTTCTTCCAGGTTGTCCAATTTGTTGGCATATAATTTTTCATAGTATAGGGAACCATTATTTCTAATGTAACTAATTTATTTCCTTTAAAAACTTCATGTTTGGTTATCTTTTCTGTCTCAGAAAGAACATTCTTTTTGAGTGTTTTTCGGGTCTGCTAATTTTCCTCTACTTAGAATATCAGGTATAAAAACCCAAACTCGGCTAAGAGAGCTAGTCTTTTATTTGTTGTATCTGCTTTACTCTGAAGCCTTTGTAAGGCATAATTATTGATGATATTCTTTCTACTTCTCTATTTTCATGTGATAATGGACCAACTGTGTAATATGGGATAATGCTAGTTGCTGAACAACTAACCCCTAATTTAGTTTTGATGTGATGAAAATTTATTTCCCACAAACTTAATAGTTCTATCAATGTTCGTGGTGAGGAGGAAGTTTCTTACATGTGGTAATTCTGGAACCAAGAGCCCCTCCGTCTTGTGATTTTGACATCCCTTGGGGCTCTTAGGTCAAAAACAAAGAGACAGTGGAAAATTAACATTTGCTTTTAAAAGATTCTAGCATGAATGTGACAAACATATCTTCCCACATCTACTGGTGAGAACTAGGTACATGGTTGTTACATTAAAGGGGAATCAGGGAAATGAAGTTCCTAGGTGAGTCAGTGGCTCATAATACTGAATCTTCCATATGGAAGGGGAGCATCATTTTGGTGAACACTAACTATCTCTGTTGTATTAATCAATAATAAATAGTATAATAGAAATATTCGTTTTCTTACTCCAATGTGAGCTTAAAACATTGTTGGACTCTAGCCATCTGTGTGCCACATGGACCAATAGTATAATAAAAGTATTCACTTTCATACTCTAATGTGATCTCTGCATCACAAAATTATCCATATTAAGCTTCTTTTATATAATGCTAATTCCCCAATTGCTTTACATTATGTCCTTAAAGAAATCTTTTATATGATTTCTTTATAGGACTGATGAGTACTTTGCTTCTGTTTCCTTCTAAAGGCATAGCAAAGAATGGCAGGCAGATTGGTTGGTTCTGCTTTTGGCATAGATGGAGAGGAAGTGCTCCCTGTTAATGAATAATGTATTGGGTACACCATTCCCATTTTAGCTCACTTCCTTTGGGTAAGATAGGCCAACTCAGTAAGAGCACACACTGCTGGGACATTCTCTTCCACAAGAACATCCCTGCTGTATTTCTTATTCTGCCTTCCAGTTACATGAGCGTTTACCCTAAGATTGAGAATCTGTGCCCATGGAAATATTTCTGTGTTCTCCCAGAAAGTTATTGAGTCATCTATAAAGTATCATATGTTCATTTTGATGAAATTTATGTTATCATTGGTTTATTTGTCTGAATTATATTTTTATTACATCAACATAAAATGAGATTCTAAGTATAAAATCTCTTATATGAGAATTTAAGTATAAATGTGAGACAAAATACAAAACAAATGACATGTACAGCATGTACAGATTATTTTCAGATATGATGTAGACAAAGGGAAAGAATAATATTTTACAGATGACAACACTATATTTTTTCTGATCTCACACTTATTACTACATCTTGTTAAAGAAAAAATATGAATAAAGTGGAGTCTCCTTCCCTGTCTCAGAGAAGAAAGTGAGATTATTCCATATTTCTTCCTTTAAATATCATTAGTACAACAGAGTATCTATACATCAATATGTTCTCTCAGAGCTGCTAGTCATTTGCTAAATTCTGAAAATATTTTATTCCCAAATTCTTTGTATGCCTATATACATATTACCAAATCATTTTGAAAGTTTCAGAGTGTAATGCAAAAAGTGAGCAGTCACTTCCATCCTCTGTCCAAAAAGAGAGAGGGGTGCTCGTGCACGTGTGTGCACACGTGCGTGCGCGCACACACACACACAGACTCAACTTGATATTTATCAAGAGATTTGTATGTCTTCTTAAAAAACATTACAATTTCATAGTCCCAAAGCATGGGTAGATGTATGGCACTTATGGTCAAGATCACTTACTTAATGGCATTTTAAATTTCACTGAATAAATATCATAGAAGATCAAAAGATACCTCTACTTTTTTGAATTGGTCATCCAGTCCTGGATGGTAAACAATCAGAAACATATACCCTGAAAGTTTGTTTCTTTGTTTCCTGACGTCAACACTTAAATGATTCTTGACTATATTTCCTCGGATGCTATTACCAGTGAGCTTGATGAGCTTGCATCTAGCAGGGTGGCTACTGTCAGGGGAGCAGTTTGGCTGTGTAAAATTACATAAAATAAAACCTGTTTTGGCAATAGTAAGGAATGCAATTGCTCAACAGTAAGCTTGCCTAAGCCTGAACAGACGGAAGAAAAGTAGAGCAGACTGCTACACAGATGATGATAAACAACAGTTAGGCCCAAAGTTGGGTGGCTTGATCTGAGGAGTATTAAAGAAGCCATTTGCATCAGATATTGGAACCGTTAAGCCACGCTTGAAGTCACTGTATATCATTGGAGGCTGCTTTAAATAATGTGATGCAACACAGATATTTTATGTATTTGCAAAGCCAGATGGGAAAAGGAGTAAGAATTTTAGAAGGAACAAACTGGCAAGAAACACTTTTATAGATGTCACTATGAACTGATGCATTATGGAGAAGTGAGCTAATGGGCTTAGGAGAGAAAGAGATATGAATATTAAACAAATCCCAGATTTCATTGGGACTTGATAGTTTCTGTGCATCTTATTGTCTACAGTGAACCAGAATACACTTCTCATCCCTGTCATCTTATCCTTACTGAGAAAGCTAATGTGTATGTGTGCTTATGTGTATGTGTGCTTATGTGTATGTGTGAGTATTTGTGTGTGCCTATCTCTATATTTAGATGCAGATACAGATATAAATATAGATAACGATCTTTAGATATAGCTATATACCAGAATGGAACTTCTTGCTCTGCTCTATTTTATTTAAGTATGTTGAATTAACAAACTTATAAATAAGCTCTCAGAGTTACAAGTTCATTTTTAGATAAACTTTTTCTTTCAAAATAATTTTAGCTTTATAGAAGAGTTGCAAGGATAGCACAGAATGTTTCTGTATACCCTTCACCCAGTTTCCTTTTGTTAACTTCTTATATTTCTTCAGTACATTTATAAAAAAAAAAAAACAAAAAACTAAGAAATGAATGTTGGTATGATATTACAAACCAAACTATAGCCTTCATTTAAATTTCCACAGTTCTTCTGGTAATGTTATTTTTCTGGGTACAAAGGATACCACATTGCATTTAGGCATCATGTGTTCTTAGTTGTTCTGATCTGTGACTGTCTCTTGCTCTTTCCTTGTCTTTCATGATCTTGATACTTCTGAGGAGTAGAGATCAAGTATTTTGTAGAATGTCCTTCAGTTTAGGTTTGCCTGATGTTTTCTCATGAATAGACTGAAGTTGCAGAGTTTGGGGAAGAATACCACAGACATGATGTGCTCGTGTCGTCACACCCTGTGGAGGTGCTATCAAAATGACTTTTTACTTGGTTAAGGGGTTGTCTACCAGGTTTCTCCACTGTAAAGTTACTATTACTCATACACTTTAAAATCTGTGTATCTTTTATACAAGAGTTTCATATAGGATACAATAGTTATTATCTAACTACCTGAAATTAGTAGTCATGTTAAGTGAATAGGAAGAGATTACTTTTTTTTTTTAATTTTTTTTTAACGTTTATTTATTTTTGAGACAGAGAGAGACAGAGCATGAACGGGGGAGGGGCAGAGAGAGAGGGAGACACAGAATCGGAAGCAGGCTCCAGGCTCTGAGCCATCAGCCCAGAGCCCGACGCGGGGCTCGAACTCACGGACCGCGAGATCGTGACCTGAGCTGAAGTCGGAAGCTTAACCGACTGAGCCACCCAGGCGCCCCAAGGAAGAGATTACTTTTAATGACATTGACAAAAGCACATAATGTGTAGACAATATCCTTTGCCTCCTGAACATACAAATAATAGAATATGCATATAATCCCTTGATTAGCATTTGAAAGATGTTACATAGGCATAATCTTTTGACACATTCAACATTGCCTATCTATATAGACCAATGTTTGGAAATGAAAAATGAGTCCTTTATTACTCTCTTAACTTTGTTTTAACTTTACCTCTTTTTTTCTCTTAAATACGTAGCCATTTAATCAGTTAGTTTTGGCAAGGGTAAACAAGGTATCCAAACAACTGATAATATTTGTCTTTTAATCTATCACTTGTTTAGGTGTGGTTAGACACAGACTCCACTATAGTCTCTTGGGACTCTTAAGAAAAAAGCAGGAATGTTGTAAATGTGGAGAGACCACACCTGTTAGACTGCCAAGAGGAAAACAGAAAAGAATGAAAAAGTATAAACATTTCTATAATTCTGACATTTACTTACTTAAATACATTTACAATACATATTGACAGTAAAGAAGAAAAATAGATACATTTCAGTGATACACATAATTTCCATGGTTTAAATAGGCCATAATGGTGCCAAGGTGATGTGAAGAAGCATTTTGAAAGCTTTAATTCTAGGCAACTTCCCCTTCTCACCATTTTATCTAAGTTCACAGTGCTAAAGGTAGTCAAGACTTAATCTGAGGGTTCATTTGAAGGGGGAGGTTGTGGACAGGTAATCAAGAGACCCTAGGAAGAAAAACTCTCCTCAGAGTAGATCAAAAGAAACATAATATTTAGGGAGAAATCAAAAAGAATAAAAAGAAACAATTCAAAAACCTATATGAAAGGTGTGCATTAGCAGATCACCTTTTAATTTGTTCAAAATGTCACCTAGCTTCAAACCCACCAGTCAGTACCTGACAGTTAAGGATCCACTTTAACCTTAAGGAGGGCAGCATGCCAGATGGCTTGCAGTTCTCAGAAGAAGTTCGTTCCATTGCAAAAGGCAAAGGGGTGAGGAAGAAGGCAATTAGCCCTTCTAGCCATTCACCCCAGAGCCTGGCAATAATGGAAGTCAAATGCTATCTTGTATTTCGGGAGTAATTTTAAGGGGTTAAAAATATCCTGCACAGATGATATTTTATTTTTATTTATTCTGTCACCTTCACCTACATTCTTACGAGATACCAATGTTAATGTGGAAATTACAAAAATAGTGATTATCTACGAATCACTAACACATGGTTTTAAACATACAGATTCCTTTAAACTGCAGGGCTGTTACCATGAACTGAAACTACAGCAAAGTTGTTTATGAAGACCCTCTGTGCTCCTCAGGTTCAGAATTTTAATCCTGACTTAGTACCTTTTTCTCCTGATCAGGTTTAGTTTAGTACCTATCCCTACTTTTTGGATAAAGTATGTAAAAGCCAGTACCCTGCAGCACAGATAATCAGAAAGAAAGAAATGAGGGATAGGGTGAGGGAAAGAATCAAAAATAGCTTTCTTCTTTCCAAGACTTAGAAATTTAGAGACTTAGGGTAAGTGAAAGACTTGATCTCTAGCTTCTATTCTGCCCTCTCCGATACCTACCTGTTGACAAATCTGCTGAAGCTGGGCTTGAGTCTTTGCTGTATTGATTCAAGGTCTGGGCATTTTTAAAGTCTCAGGGAGGGGAAGGATCTCTGGGGAGCTCTGAAAGGCATAGGACTTACCTAAATAAGGAGAAAGGTAAGCAGTGAACCAGTTGGAGGTGAGTATAACATCTGTACTTGGATCCCAGCCTGTAATGCACTGTGTGTCTGAGAGAGAGGAAATTACATTTGAGAATTTAAAAAGAACTGCTTTACTAAAATCACACTAAGAGAGAAAAAGCATAAGGCAATAAACCTTACTTGTCGACTATGTCATAAAGATTCACTTCAAGATCAGAGAAGGGGTACTGTTTGAGGACAGATGACAGACGTCTGAACAGGAAACCATGCTTATCTACATTTGAAATTGAGAAACAATAAAACAGAGCAAGGAGTCCAGGCACAAATCGTGACACCTTTGTTTCTAACATTGGGATCCTCAACAGCAGCCATTGCTTTAGGAAGCAAGGCCTGAGCAGGAAAGGATAAAAATATTCCCTGTCTGGTGGCTGCTGAGAACAAAGGTAAGACGTGACTTCAGAATTATTTAGAAGGGATTTGAGAGGCCTGGAGTTTTTTTTATCAAGCAAACTGAAGTAGAACTAGAGAATATTATTTTTGCCTATGTAATTGTGACCCTATTTTATTGTCCATGACCTGGGCAAACGAAGGGTATAAGACATTTAATTTATGTGCAATCTTGAATACTTTATTTGTATTCATGAACAATTCAGATTCTATTTTACCTATTTGGACTTAGAGATTAAAGTTCAATTCACAAAGATACATAACACAATATCCAACTCTAGGCTTTATGCATTTAGAGAAAAATATTAACAGTAATACTCTTGAAGGGATCTGGGAGCTTTAAAATTATAGGTATAAATTTATATGACCCAGATTTCCTTCTCTATCACAAAGTAGAATGATTTTTTTGCAAATTGGTTTGTAGTCATCATGGCAAGAAGGAAGGAAGGGAGGCTAGGAGAAAGACAAACAGACCAAATTAGCTGTTTGGTTGATTCATTTAATTAGTTTTGGACCATCTCAAATATTTTTTTAACAGACTCAACAGGTAAATAAAAGGAGTCAAATTACTGTGTTAGTCCAACTGGCCCCAGAGAGTGTGACTTAATAACCCCAGTGTGAATGATAGGATTTGAATATACACAAGAGTGTGAGTGTTAAGGAAGCATGCACAGAGACTATTATGGGAAAAAGAAAATTGTAAAACCTCAAGCCATTCATTGGTTCCTCTGTGCTACTGAGTGAACAATGAGGGCCAGAGCCGAGGACCCTTACTTTAGCAGGATTTGCAGACATCTGGTATCAGACCATGGAGTGAGTTGACAATGGTTGGCTCAGTTACTATACATAATAAATAAAGGGTGTCTACAAGGTGAAAAGAGCAGAAGCTGAGCAGGGTCTAATTGGGGCACCTGGGTGGCTCAGTGGGTGAACATCTGATTCTTGATTTCAGCTCATGTCATGATTCCAGGGTGGTGAGATGGAGCCCCATGTCGGGCTTTGCATTAAGTGTGGAGCCCACTTAAGATTGTCTCTCTTCCTCTGCCTCTCTCCCCTGCTTGTTCTCTCTCTCTCTCTCTTTCTCTCTCTTTCTCTCTCTAAAATATGTATATAAAACATTTTTGTTTTCAGTGCTCCTGGTTTTGCAAACTGTCTTTTTTGTGTATGCACAATAAACTTTTACTAATTACTAAATATATATAACATATATATGTATATTTATATGTAATATAAATATATAAACAAAAAATAAAAAATCCTTGTGCTCCAGACCTTGAGTTGCTCCATGTGATTATCTCTAGTGAAGGGTGAATAGGTTGGGATAAATCAGAGAAAGGCCTAAATTCTCTAGGCCTTCACAGAGCAGATTCCAGGAAGAGAATGACTGCAAGATCAAAGACTTAGAATCCACTGGGAACTGAAGAAATTCAGAGCAGGAAATTGCAATGAAAATTTAGGTCCCTGAAATGCTCAGAAACGTAGAGAAGGCATTACATTTAACCTTGAATTTTACTTAAATCTCAAAGGACAAGATGGCAGCTGCCATTGTGGTTTCAGAGCAGCACATCACTGGCAGTGGTGGAACCAGGTGGGCAGCCGACAGCCCAGTGAGCTGGTAGCCATTAGCCATTGCCTAATCATTTAACTGCATAGAAGTGACAACAGGAATTTAGCTATGGAGGGCAGTTTTAGCCATGGAGGGCATTGAATGTATACAATCATACCTCCTGATTGTATGTCATTCAGTATAATTTCCTAAAAGTATTTTGGTTCCAGAAAAGAGTAGTAATAGCAAGCATCCGATGACTACTGAGGAAAATCTAGGGTAACTGGTCTCATATGACATTTATTTTTCTTTGTAAAGAACAATGAGATACCTTTGTTATGAAGATAAGTGAGATCAGCTACCATGTATCATTTATATCTCAAGTTACAATTTTTTTTTTTTTTTAGAACCAGCCACATGCACCTGTTAAAACTGGAATTTAAACACAACTGCAGGGAGATAATTATCTTAAGGTGAATTACTTGCAAGGGAAATTGCAGTTTGACATGGGGGTGGAGTGGTTTGTGAGTATAGAGTCATAGAAAGATTCTGTCCTGAACAAATGAAGCTGTTAGTTGCCAATTCTATTTATGTATTTGATGTTACTGATCCTAGCAAAGATAAGAATGAAAATTGGGCATTTATGCACACCAATCTGGAGAAAGAGGCCTTTAAATTACCTTTCAGACTGTGAGTTTAATTGAACTTCTCCCATGTATTTCATTCTAGTGACAGCAAGTTTGCTGGGTGATGTCACCATTCTTTGAAAGCTGCTTTATTCTTCCTAACAGTGCAGTTCCTGCATTCTTCATCTTTACAATGCGTTCCCAACAATAAGTAATGCTTATCTGTAAATTGGAATGCACCAGAGTCCTATTTAAAGGCCAGCCTCACTGACATTCTGCAGGATATAGGAGGAGAATGTATGTTTTATGCTCATACAGCTTTTTGAGGAAATGGACTATATACAGAGAAGTTATGATTATGGTTTTGCTCATTTACTTGCCAACTGCCAAGGAATACACTTGACAAAGTGAAAAAAGGAAGATCAAGACAAATATGCCTGTCTCATAGATGATGTTACTACAGGAAAATAAAGCTTCTATGAGTCCTCAGGCAGATATCCTTCATTATTTTTTTAAATCAGTTACATATTAGATGAAGTTGTTTCCATATTCACGCGAAGCTTTCCCCCATTGAAATCATTTATTGTTTTATCAGCTCAATATAGTGGGTGTTTACTTTTCAGACATGATGCTCCTGTAAAAAATTTTCCAGAATCACAAAGCAGTATTGTTTATACAGTCCTGGCTTTCCTAGAAGTTGTATTTCCATCCAGGTACACATGCCTTTTATGCAAAAGGCCTTTTCACATGTTGCTAAGACTTTCTCACTTGATGAGCTCTGTCTCTCCTGGCTTGAACATACCCTGAAACAATATGCTAATTTTACTGAAATTTGTTTAAACAAACATTGATATAGTACGGTTGTAAGCCCTTTATAAATATTTACTAATTTCAACCCTCATGATAATCCTTTGAGAACAACACTATAATTACCCCTCACTTGACAGATGAGAAAACTGAGGCAGGCACTGCTGGGACTTTATTAGAAATCCATTTGATTAGAATGCAAGAAGTCTAGTTTCAAAGTTCATGGGCTTAACCATTATGTTATACTCTTTCATAAGGAGCATAAACTGAGTTTCTTCTTATCAATGATACGCCATTCTTTAATTTTAAAATTCTGCCTTTTCAAAAATGTCTGTTTCTTTGACTTTTTGACTTTTTCCCTACTTCTATCAACAGCTCTAAAAGCTAACTTTTGGGTGGTGGGAGATGATGCATAAGCCTTATTGCACATATGTAACAGTGGTCACATCTCCACTGCCAGGCTACTGCCCAGGTGCCCTGACAGACTGAAGGACTCCCTCTGACATCCTATCCTTTCAACACATGCAATTCAAATTGTGCCTCATCAAAATTACAGATTACTGCATGCCAGGAGCCCGGGTCACTCTACAATAGTGAAAATCATGAATGTTAAATTCATAAGTGCCAAGGTTTTATTACAGTCATTGCTTAGGGTTAGTGGAATGTTTCATCCTATTAAATATTTTCTGGCCACCCCCATCTCAGAGGCACATAGGTACTATTTTCCTTTGCATAATCCCTTTGTCTAATATGGAAAAATATTTAAGAGGACTGTTTCATTCTTGGAAAATGATACTCTATAATCTCTTGCCAGGTAGGTGTGAAGTAGATTTCCAAGAAGAGTTACTCATCTGCTTTCATCTATATCTCTTTCTACCTCCTTCTCTTTCCCCTTCATACCATTTTTTTGTTCTTATTGTACACACTGTTTAAATTCATCCTAACTCAGTCTAAGGATTTATGTTACACTAACTCAAGATATAATTTGGTGAATTATCCCAATTAAAAATTAATTATTTTCACAGCTAGGAATTTAGATTACAAATTCAGGAAAAATACAGTTTTTAAAACACATTCGTGTAGACTCATGATCTACACAAAGCAAAACTAAAACGGTGTAGGGGAAGTTATCTCTGCTATATGAGGTCAATGATCAATTGCTTTTTTATTTCTTTACCAACTTTTCCATTCTCATTTTTTTTTTACTTCTCACCAAGGGAATGAGCTGTATGAGAGTTAGAAATTAGCCTCCAGTAAGTCACTAATTCTCTAGCATGTGATTTACTCTGGAGCTTACTGAAAAGTCAGGTTTTTGGGTTCTGGCCTTGGAAAATCTGATTTAGGAGGTGTAGTCTGGGACCCAGAAATTGGCACTTTAATAACCACTCCAGTAATTCTGTTGTTGCTCCTCAGAACACACTTTTTTTAAATGTTTATTTATTTTTGAGAGCGAGAGAGACAGAGTATGAGTTGGGGAGGGGGCAGAGAGAGAGGGAGACACAGAATCTGAAGCAGGCTCCAGGCCCTGAGCTGTCAGCACACAGTTGGATGCAGGGCTTGAAGCCATGAGACATGAGATCATGACCTAAGCCGAAGTCGGACGCTTAACAGACTGAGACACCCAGGCGCCACAGAACACACTTTTTAAAACACTGTTTTACAGTGTTCAATGCTTAGTCTCCTCTACAATGTCATCTCCTAAAGAGGTTCTAATACATGATGTGTCAGGCGACATGTCAACTAAGTACCATAGGAGTAAGAAAAGAACAGCTTGGCTTAATTTGAAGTTATCTTTTACCAATGATCAAAAAATGTACTTGTAGACTGTTAATCTCCTCCTGATTTCTGAATGTAAAGAGAACAGAGAATAATAAAGAAAAACATGTAGTGATTTATTTTGAGTATTGGTATTAATATTCCTCCTCCAAATATTCTATGTGATTCTTGCATTTTGAGAATTTATTAAGATCTGGTTAAACAAATACATATCCTGTCTATAATTCATTACCTAAAGTAAAAACATATTCAGGACTATTTTGATCCTTACCTCCCCAAATTACACAGGTATATATCTAACTGCAACTGAAGACATATGACACAAATCTCCAAATGCATTTTTAATAGAAATTTAATTCAGCCTGCTGATACCACTTATAACCCACAGGGGTTAATGTGATAGTAGTGATCCACATTAACAAATGCCAAGTGCAAAGGGAGGATTAGGAAAGGAAAAAGATGTACCTCTGGTTTGTTCAGTGATTCAGTCCAAATGCTTTTTGTTCAGTAATCCAGTCCAAGTCTTTTAACATTGATTGCCCTTTTCTGCTTCTGTTCCTCTGTCCCTTCATGCTTTTTTCTTAGATTTCTCAGTGGATTAGAAATAAAAAATAATTAAATAAAATGTTTGTTTTAAAAACACATGATACATAAATGTAGTTTTGACTTGGTCACTTCAGTCATCATAAAATGTGTATCAGACGATTCATAATTTACTAATTGCTTTTAAAAAATCCATGCCCTTCACCAAGAAACCTTTGTGTAATAAAAATACATTAAAACATTAGACAACAACAAATAGCATTACCAAAATACAAATAAGACTGAACACCTGTCAAGACTTAGGCCCAGGCCTGACTCATTATATAAATATTCCTGGAGCTAATTACTTGGTGCCTTGTTGATTGATGTCCACCATGACAGGTCTCTATTTAAATTAGCTGGCTAGAGGGGTGCCTGGGTGGCTCAGTCAGTTGAGCATCTGACTCTTGATTCGGCTCAGGTCATGCACCTTGGATGGTGGGATAGGGCCCTGGATTGGGCTCTGTGCTGAGCATGGAGCCTGCTTAAGATTTTCTCTCTCCCTCTGCCTCTCTTCCCTGCTTGCATACTCTCTCTCTAAAAATCAATCAATTGGCTAGAGAATCTTATTGTAGAGATTTAAAAATTGGCCACTCCTGCATCTTATGTAATTGCTGGATCTTACATAATTAATTGAATATTTAAAAAAACAACAACATACTTTGTAGGTCATGAATGAAGATAGGAATATATGGGTGGATCAAAGCAAATCCATCATTGTCATTAGTATAGCAACTTAAAATGTGAGTGTGACAATGGTAGGTCAGTAACATCATCCTTGTATATGAGGATAATATAGCACCAAGAACCCTCCCTCATGGTCATTGGATATGATTCATCCATCTTTATCACCCATCAGCTCTGTGACCTTGGGCGAATCACTTAACTTCTCTATTGAGGGCCAAGAGAAACTTGGGTAACCATGTGAAAGAACTTCTGAAAGTTCTATAAAAATGTCCTTTTGGGGCATGGAGAAGGTGTTAATTTATTATGGTCTACGTACTTAGAAATTGCTAGGCATTCTGGACCAGGAAAAGACATGAAAAACATTGGGAAGATAGAAAGGAAGCTGTAAAGCAAGCAATTTAGTAAAACTATAATTGTAGAAACCTTGTAAAATTCCCCTTTCTAATTTTTTTTAATGTTTATTTTTGAGAGAGAGAGAAAGAGACAGAGTGTGAGCTGGAGAGGAGCAGAGAGAGAGGAAGACACAGAATCTGAAGCAGGCTCAGGCTCTGAGCTGTTAGCACAGAGCCTGACGTGAGGCTCAAACTCATGAACCGTGAGATCATGACTTGAGCCGAAGTTGGACGCTCAACTGACTGAGCCACTCAGGTGCCCCTATCTCTTTTCAAGTTTATTAGATTACAACTAAGTCACAAAAATCTTTAAAGAAATAATACATGTCTACATAGTGTCCACTACATGCTGTATATTCTTCCAGTTCTAGATATTTAACAAAAGCTAGGTCTCAACTCTTGAGAAGGTTGGTTAGTTTTCTGTTTTGCCTAGGACCCAGCATTGGGGAGTGACCTCTTAGAAGTGTTATTTCAGGGTTAACAAGACTTAATATAAAAAAAAAAATTTAGCCTCTGCTCATTCCTGCTGGTGTTTCATAATCCACAGTCGAATTTCAGTTTTCTATTTTAAGACTTTAATCTCTGGCAAAATTCAAATCCTCTCAGGATTTAGCTTGCGTGAGTTTCTAATGCTTTATGAGAAAAGTCTCTACAGTAGGAAGAAAGCAAGAAGCCCTTCCTTGAGAGTGTCTAATATAGAAGAAAGGGGTCAGTGATCAGAATGGAGAGTCACTCAGAATTCCAAATTGGGGAGAAAGAAGACAAAGTACTGACTACTTGAAATGAGAAAGGCAGATGATATGAGTGGGGAAGGTAATGTATATAAGAATAAAGAACTGAGGTTCAAAGTCCAATTGCCTACTTTATAAAGTTTCCTTAGGCCCCCTGCCTCCATGCTATGCACAGAATAACCTCCTAAATATGGCTCTTCAACTTAAATATATTTCTCATTTTTGGCCATTAAGGAAAACATACATTCTAAGTTTTCTTCTTTCCTTGTTAAGGAAAGCAGAGAAAAGCAATAGGGGTGGCTGAAGGTAAACCTAGACTATTAATTAGCCAGGAAAAAGAGAATATTATTCTACAATGGGCATAACACTAAATGTAGTATTAATTTATTAAATACATACTTTGCAATTGTTATATACAAGTGGGAAAGGCAAGCAATAAATAAATGCAGAAGTAAACATATGCATATAAATAAGATGGAGATGAGTGCTAGGAAGAAAAGTACAGAAGGAAGATAATGGGATTGCGAAAGCTGGGGCAAGATTGTTGGTTGTAGGATTATTTTATATGTTGTTATTATTTTATATGTAGTGACCAGATAGGTTTCTAAAATAAATTGATATTGGAGCAAGACTCACACAAAGTGAGGTAAAGAACTGTACAGATAGGTGAGTGAAGACTTGCCAGATAGAGCAAAGGCCTTGAGGCAAGTGCATGCTTACTTACTGTGTTTAAAGAAATGCGCTATATGGATATACTGATGTGGTAGAGGATAAAAGTAGGAGGAAAAAGTGTTCATGAGACAATGGTGCCCTGATTCTTCATGCTGTTTAAAGTATTGTAAGGACTTTGGACTTTCTCTGGAAGTAAATAGAAACTATTGGAGGCTATTGGTTATCACAGGCTAGTTTGTTTGGAACAGACTCTAGAAAAGCCGATGGATGCAGAGAAACCAGAATGGAGGCAAAGACAATTTGAATCAGGGTGAAATAACAGAGGTGGTGAAAACTGGTAAAAATGTCAGTGAATACATTTGGTCAGTAATTCACCCATTAAAACAAATTTTAGTGAGCAGGTACATGAACCAAACAGAATATTCTCTGCTGGAGAAATAATAAACAGGACAAAGTCCATGCCTGTAATCAGTAAACTCGTAGCTTAATGGAGGCAGACATATAAACACATGCTTTTATTTTTTTAAAAAAAGACATTCTTGGGGCGCCTGGGTGGCTCAGTCGGTTAAGCGTCCGACTTCGGCTCAGGTCATGATCTCACGGCTTGTGAGTTCGAGCCCCGCGTCAGGCTCTGTGCTGACAGCTCAGAGCCTGGAGCCTGTTTCAGATTCTGTGTCTCCCTCTCTCTCTCTGACCCTCCCCCGTTCATCCTCTGTCTCTCTCTGTCTCAAAAGTAAATAAACGTTAAAAAAAAATTAAAAAAAAAAAGACATTCTTTTAATGTCTTATAATTAAAACTAATAAGATTAAGACAGAAGAAACAGCATAGGCAAAGGTACAGGGGCCTGAACAGCACAACATGCATATTCAGGGGCTGTGAGTGGTTTTGTAGGACTGTTGGGTTTATTGAGGCCAGAAGTGGTAGTAGATAAAATTGAGGAAATGTGGAGCAAGGAGGGAGAAGGTGATGAGAGAATTTGTGTATCGTGCATGACAAGGGTTTGCATATTATTAGCAAGATTATGGGAAATCACAAAAGGATTTTATGCAAGGAAGTAGAATCAGCTTTATATTCTAGAAATATCAGAAGTCTTCACTGATAGGAGCATTTCCATTCAACGTTAATTATACAGTTACATTTTGGTAACAGAGCAGTATATAGTAAAATATTCTGCAGCTTTCTTTCAAACATGACAATAAGCGGTTGTTTGTTGAGCACTTACTTGTGTGGGGCACTAGGGAAAGGTTATTGCTCACATTAATTCATCAGATTTCCCTAATGCCCAGTGAGGTAATTATTATTGTTATGACTTCTTTTTAGAGATAAGAGAACCAATGCTTCAAGATGTTCAATAACTCACCCAAATCATACACAGCTAGTGGTAGCTGGGGGCTGTGCTGGGCTTCTAGCCCAACATCACAGGCTGTGCTTTAAACCACTCCAGATACTGTTTTAATGTTTTTGAAGGGGCAATAAAAGTTACTAGAAACAGGTCTGTTTTAAAGACTGCTTACATTAAATTGTCTCTTTATAATAGGCTGACCTAAATCATAATTTCTTAAATTAATTATGCATGTTGCAAAGAAGAAAGAGAAATGAAAAATGTTCCACATGTTGCGAATGAATTCATTCAGAGTTTAGAAGGATTTTACATGTAGATTTATTAAGCAGAGTAATTTTCATTAGAGCTTTCTGGCATAAATTTTGACTTGCAAAGAGAGGCATCCAAATCTTGGCTATGTCCACTCAAACCAGCAAAGATTTTTTTGAATGCTGTTTTCTACTCCTTTACATACATTTCTATTGATGGTCTGTAAAATGTGGCTGCAGTCTAAGATATCCAGTCCTGCTGCTCAACACAGTGGAACTTCCATGCCTATAGACACTCAAGAGATAAAGAACTGGGGTCTGAGGGAAGTAGGGAGAAAAGAACTCTCAGAAGTTTGAATTCTGTTGGGAAGAATTTATTAGGTGCTGAGATATAATTACTGATACATTGGATTTGCTATTAACAAGTCTTTCAAATATATTCTATATTGGCAAAAAAAAAATCCAGATTTAAAATTTCTTAGAGAATTACTTGGTCATCTGGAGAATGTCCAGAAATGTAAAATCAAAGATCAGGTTCAAATGTCCCAGGGTTATAGTTTCTAAAAGGCGGATCCATTGGTTATGCTGAGAGATGAAAATTCTAATCCACTGGCAAAAATCTCTGTGAACAAATCTCCCAAACAAGTTCCTCAATGCATTAAAAAATGATAATAAATATAAGAAAATTGTCTAGATTGCTTTGAAAAGGTTATTGAAGAGAATGTTGAATACTTGTTCAGTCATGCCTTGAAAAAGTGAAGTTAAAGGTTAAATTTAGTGTAATTTTTATTTCAGTAAGATAAAGAAAAGGAAAAAACGCTTATTTCAAAATGTTATTTAGGCCATAATAACAAGTTATCATTTACAGTACCATGTCTAAGACAAGATGTATTCTTGATAATACAGATAAGTTTTGACAGTGCACCAATCTCTTAATATTTACTAGTATGTGTTGTTGTCTTACATTATTATAGTATATACTACAATTAAATTACTTTTAATAAACTCTCATTCTACTACTATCTTACATTATTCCTGCAGTAGTTAGCTCAGTCTTTCAAGGTTTCAGCTAGTTCAGCAAATCTGTCCATGGATCAAAGTCTTCAGTCCTCTGAAAAGGGAAAGTTTTTACCTGGCTCAATGCCCTGTGTTATTCAGACATTAGCAGCAGTTTGCTATGTCACTCCTCATTGCTCTGAGGTTAAAACTGCTTTTGTGGAGGTGGTTGGCCAGGGTCTCTTGTTCTCTTCTCTGTTGTTATGGAGATGAAGCTCATACAGTTTCTTTCCTGCTTACTTTATCATGCTTCATATCCAACAGCACAGTAAACAACCTATTAGGTGACCTACTTAGGTCTGCCAGCATGAATTCACAGACTTCTATTATTTAAGGTGTGTGATCACTTGAATCTTCCCCCTGTGGTCTAGCTTTTTATTTCCATTACCCTTACATTTTCAGTCTGTTCCTTTTAAGTGGATTCATTTGGTGCAAATACTTTGTTCAGTGCCTTCTGTTAAGGAAGAAGTAGTAGATTGGGTACCTAGGCTTAGAAAGTGAATTTTAGATTTATCACTATTGACACAATACAAAAATCCATACTAATTCAAGGGCACAAAATAGTATAGCATGCCAAAGCAATGCCCTCATGTTGTCACAGACATTGACACCACTTCTCACAAATCTGAATAACTGAAGAAACAAAGGGGCAGGATGAAATAATTTTGGGAGTTTATTGTCTTACCTTATTTACTTTTAGAATGAGAGAGAAGAAAACATTAGAGAATGAGTTATGGTACACTGAATGGGGGGCGATAGGTAGGCTCTAGTCAACATTACATACTGAAAAGAAGGTATGTAGTTGTTTGGGGATCTGAATTCAAATTTTGATTCCATGGAAGATGCTGGAACCATCTTACTAGACTGGTACTCCACCCCTCAGTTTCAGAGTTGGCTGCAAATGGCTCACAGCAGGCCCCAGAGAGCTGCCTCATCCAAGAAGTTATGTCTGTTTTCCACCTCCAGGTGGCTCACATGCAGTCACCAATGCGTACCAAACTTTAGCAGCTTTGCCCAAGGTTGAGATCAGTGTGCTTAATGCTTCAGTTACCCTCATGGATCAGGCCAAGGTTAGACTTACCTGTGACACATCCTTGCTGGGCTCTTTGCACTTCCTTCAGGCAGCTACAAGTATCTCCTGAGAGCGCTCCCTCAGTAAATTCCAAGCATCAAATCTCTGTCTCAGGCTCTGCCTTTAGGGAGGCCAACCTAATTTAGCTTGATTATGTATTAACTTTGTGATATATAAGTATGCGCGCGCGCACACACACACACACACACACACACACACAAGATGCTTGGTTTCTACTAGCCTCAGTGTCCTTCCTAGTAAAATGAGCTCTAAAATTTTAGTTTTAGGAGAGGCAAAAGCATTAGGTTTTTTCTATCAGCACGTCCTTTCTGATCCAGATGTTCTGTGGATTCTTTAATGATGATATCTTTGATACTTGAAGCAGATTGATAATGACTAAGTTGTCATTCAATTCTGATTTTCTTCTTTAGATATTTTTTTCTTCTGCCTTTGAGTGTATGCACCCCAGAGTGAGGAGGCCCATTACTTAAAGCAATGAAGCCATGAATGTATTGATGATTCCTAACTCCTAGGGTTTGCCAATAATATTGGTCCTGTTACTGGGGAGGAGGTTAGTGTTCTCATCTCAGATGTTCCTTAACTCTGGAAAATTATTGAGGAAACAATTCACTGTCTTTTTTTTTATATCCTGCATAATCATTAAAGAATGCATAAATGGAACCTCTCATGATGGAAAACAGTCCAGCAAATCATCTGAATTAGCATCCACCTAGAGGCTTGTAACAATATTGGAAGAATATTAGAAGGATATTATTAGAATTAGGAGAATAGATACTTTCTTGCCAAGACAGGTTCTATGCTGTCTGGTTAAAATCGCAGTATAAGATACAATAACACAATTCAGTTCAAATTCTTGTCAACCAGAATCCTTTCTAGTGAATATTGTGAATATACATCACTTGACATCATCTCTATTTTTCAGTAGCCTCCGTATAAGTGTTTTGAGAGTGGAATATGACAGCTTCAAGCACAATCTCAGGCAACACAGCATCCTTGAAGGCTAGTCGGAAATATGCAGAGATCTCTGTGTGGCACAGGGTAGCCAGATACATGGCTTCTTGCTATGTAACAAGAGGGAGGCTCAATTGTATGCATCTGGCCCTCCAAAAAGTGCTTGATGTCCAGAATAAAGATCAACAAGTAATTTTGAAGATGACTCACTTGAACAGAATAGCAGTTTCTTCAAACCTTCAAGACAATATGATAGACATAGATACATATACGACTTAAAAAAATTACATGATCCTTACCTGAACAAAAACCCCTTTTTGGAGTAGTAGATTAAAAATATCTAAATTGCTTTGAAGCTTCATAGGCATTTCAGTTTTTAATGAATAGCAGTAAATTATCGACTACTTGTAAGTCAAAGTATATTAACATTTTTGATTCTTATTAACCAATACTGCTGTAATTGCTTTTGGACTAAACACTCAATAAAATGTGAATGAAATGCAGTCTTATATAGTGTGCTGGTTTTTTTGTATTTGCTTCTCTCCCTAATCCACTTTCTACTCTCTCTGTGCCTGAGGATATTGAACCCTATAGAGTAAGTTACCAGGGTTCCTTGCCTTCTGGTTCCAAGTGAATTGGGCCAATGCGAGCCATTGACAAAAGATAGGAGGATAGAAAGAGAGAGAAATTAGGCATTACTTGCACTGCTCCCTCTTTGGGTCTCCAATCTGTCAGAGGCTGCTCAATCCATGTCTACAGCTCATGGTGAGCGACTCCTCTTGCATGACTATAGCTCCTACTAGATTCTTGTAACCTAATTTTCTCCCTTTACCATTCAGGTGATGGTTTCCTGCTGTTGCTAGCTGCTGGCCACTCCTCTATAAATATTCCCTTACTTAAATCCTCTTAGCAATCCTACCTGAGTGTACCTTTTTTCTTGCCAGGGCCCTTATTAATGCATGAATTCTCCTTCTATTCAGACTCTGTCAAAATTAGGAGCTCCAAGTCTTCCTCAAATGCCTACTTTTAGGGACAGGACTCAAAGTGCAGAGCATAGAAGGAGGGATAACTGATTTCATCATAAGTATGTTTGAGAAAAGAATTGTTCTACCCCCTCCTCCATACATGCCTTCTTCCTAGCATTTCTCTAGCCTTCTCATTTCCTCACTCTTTCTCAAATACATGGAGTGTTTCTCTGCCTCAGGTCTGCATACTTGCTCTTTTCTCTACCTAGTTCTTGAAAATATCTGGTAGAAGAGTGCTTGATTTGCCTCTTCACTTTCTTCAAAACTATGCCCTAAAGTCACAGTTTCATTGAGGCCTTCCCTGTTCATTGCAGTTAAAATTGCAACCCTGACTCTCTATCCCTGCACCTTGCTTATTTTTAATCACTAGACTTATTTCCAACTGAAAATATTTATTTATGTTTTAATAGTCTGTCTCTTCTCCCTAGAATATTTTTTTCATGGTGATATTTTCAGCACCTAGCACAGTTTCTGGAACATATTAGTAGCTTAGCTTTATTTTCTTTTTAATGAGTGATTTATGAGAACAAAGCACATAATAAGATAAAATGAGACGTCTATACTCTCCTTTCTATGGGGACTTCCTAAGGACTAATTCATCCATAAGGTTCTTAAGAACTCAATAAAAATGGGAGACAAAAATACCTCAGTTGCAATTAAGGTTTTCCCATCATACTTTATGAAAACTACTTTAATTTGAAGATGAAACTATAGGTTGGGTTCTTCAAGCGATTTTAAAAATATTATGTATTTTTATACATTTATACATTTTATAAAATGTTTTTTACATAAAATATTATGTAAAAATATTATATAAAAAACAATATGTAGAAATACATTCTCTTAGGTAAATCCAAATAACAAAAAACAAAAACCCTGCTAGCTGTAGTTCAGGGCTAAAATGTACTGAAGCTAATGACATGAAGTACAGAGATAAGGGCATAACACAGAATCCTGAGTCAGACTTAAAAAGTAGAATTTCCTCTCAGTTATGAAGAGTCAACAATAGATTATCGGGGAACTTGGAGAAAGGCAGGAATAGAGAAGCCACATAAAAAACATAGGATGGTAAAAGTATAACACAATGTGACTCCATTAGACAGATGCAAGTCTACTTGATTTTTAAACATTCCAGTTCAAGAGAGTCACAGTTTTCAGTATTTTTTTATTTAAGAGCTGAGGGTCTTGCTTCCAAAATGTTTTCCTTAACACTTGCCTACCTTAACACTTCCCTATGATATACACTTTTCTCATTTCATCCTATGTTCAGAAAGTATATGTAAATGTCAATCACTATCCTTGGTTAAGTAATCCTATTTGGTGACTTCATTTATTTACCTCATTTACCTCCATTTATTATTTAACCAAAATAAGACCTGCTACACTTATGAGTTGCTCATATAATCATTTGTTGAATTGAGTTCAACTTCCTATCTTCATAGTTGTTTCTTCCACAATCCCTTTACTTTTGCTTTGGGTTTTAATGTGTCACTTTTTAACACATATATTTTTGTTGCAGTCTGAGCCAATGAAAATAACCCTGTCATATTTTCAAATTAGGAAGCCTGATATTTATTTGGTTGAAATCTGACAAGATTTGAGTATACTTACTATTCTCAAAAGCTTTAATACTATTCTCAAATCAAGTTGCACTTTTAGAATCATTTGGGAAGCTTTTACAGATTCCCAGACCCCAAACCCAAAGAAACGTATTTAATTTGTCTTTAATAGTGCCTGAACATCATTTTAAAAAAACTTTTCCTACAATAATTTTGTGCAACACAAGACTGGTACCACTGCCTTAGATTCAGGTTTATAGATTTATTTTTGCATTAATTTACCACAAACTTGTTTAATCTGAAAGGGCCCCTGATAACAAGATGACCTAGTGGGCAGACAGTATTACAGATAGCTGGATGCTTGTGCAGATATCTTGAATCTCTGTATGTCACATGGATGCAGCCTTATGTTATCATCCAACAAGGAGGATTAGCTGGGAAAAATATGAACATATTTATCTTTATCAGAGTGGGAGGAATTACACAATTGCTGGTGTTTATCTTTGACTCCCTGGAGAATAGGTCACACAGTTTTAAGCCAGCCTTCCAGCAGAGATGGAAACATCAGACAAAATGCTTATCTGACATACCCATAATAATTTAACATATCGTGCCTTTCCCTACTTTGTTGTTCATTTGTACTGCCAAACACGATAAGTTAACAAAGATAGACTCACTGTTAGCATTTAAATATTACAATGCTTCTCTGTCTTTATTATCTATTTTCTTTCCATCCATCTCTTTTCCTTTCTTTTCTCTATCCTGCCACTTTTAATGTCTTTTCCTCCTCCATTTTAAGGAGCTTTTATGATAATAAGGGTTATTTTTTATTATAAGCAAGTGACACTGTGATAAATTCCTCCATATGATGTATGTAGTGGCACATTGTCTTACTCAAATGATTAATTAAAATTGATCATAAAAGCATGCTAATTTACTGAGGCCTCTTTAATACCTTTGAATCCTCTGTTATGAAAGAAAATCACAATGATGTGCAGCCGCGGTGCCATTAGTCTTTGAACAAGGAATCCTTTGAGTTACGGACAGCTATACGCTTCTCTTAAGTTCAGTGCTTTTAATGGAAGCAGCAGAATGTCCTTTGGCAACTCCCTGACAGATTTCATAGGGTGTGTTTTCTTTTCTATTGGGAAATAGAGCAAATGTATCCAAGGGAATTGGGTAGACATAAAATGTATCATTCTAATTATGTCTGTATGGATTGAATATTTATTCTAGTTCTTTGAAAATTTAAGTACATATTTCTAGTGTTAACAATTACCTGACACTTTATGAAATGGTGCTGTCTTACAATGGATCCCAGGAGAAAAGAGAAAAAAAATTGCTGAGAACAGGATTTCAAGCCCTGCAGATCTCATCTTTACCTGTCATCATTACCTCTCCCCCTTCTAACCAATCAGCTGGAATCTGGCCATTAATATCATAAAATCCAGCCATAACATAATAAAAACCACAAAGTGATTGCTATAGAAAAAGAAAAAAAATAGTAAAAGTAAAGAAATGTAAACTATTGAAATAAAGGATTAAATCTGAGTGAATCCCCTAAATTCTCATGTCAGGTGCTTTAAATATAAATAAATAGAAGGAAATGTTGATCCTGGTATTATTAATTTATACAAGCAGAGAAGGCTAGAATCTTCATAACCTTTAGGCTATGACTCCTATGTGAGACAAAAAGTTTCAGTAAATTCAGGGGGAAAATTCAGTTTTACTGATTATAAAGCAATTCAGTCCAAATGGATGATCTGGGGTTATATTTAGATATACACTGAAGATCTGACACAGAGATGGAGAATAATCAAGGGCTCCTCTGTTCTGACTACATCAACATCATAATCATCATCAGGCATTAATTGATGTTTGGGCGCGGTGGTAATCACTGGTGCTGTGAACAGTAATGAAGACACATTAGACATATTGGAGTAACAATGTGAATAGCGGTTTGAAATTTTATTTTCCAACAGGGAAAAAGCAAATATTCAAAAAAGAATAATGAAAAAGCTATATGGTTGCAAGAATTCTATGTTGTGTCACTAGATTCATAGATGAAGCTAGGGAACATTAGGATCAGAATTAAACCTGCTGGTTAAGCCCCTAAGTGGAACCACCTTTGCCCAAAGCACCTCTTGGTTCACATTTTACAAGAAAGATATAATGCACATTTTTAAGTACATGAGGTCATGGGAATGTATTTTAATTATCACATACTTGTGATTTGGAAAAAGAAAGGACTCCTACATTTTTTTAAAGCACAAGAGAAACTTGAGGATGAACAAACATATTAGCGTTTGGCTCTCTTTCTAACTTGAACACCTGGGAAAATAAATGTCTGCATTTATTTTCTCTGGAAACAGAAACACAATCCTAGGGCTAATAACTAGTGTTTACTGAGTGCTTACTATGTGCAAAGCGCTGTCCTAAGAACTTTGCATACATTAACTCCTTTAATCCTCATCACAATACTGTGTGGTAGGTATGTACTATTATTATCACCATTGTACAGAAGATCTAAACCAGAGAGGTTAAATAACTAGACCAAGGTCACAGAGCTGGTAAATGGCATAGCTGGCATTTGAACCTGGGAATGGTGGGTATAGATTCTTCACAAAAAACCATCACACCTGAGTACCTAGGTGTATTTGGGTAATTTTTTTAAAAAATTCTTCTTGCCTGTGCCTAGGATTCTATCACAACCTTGTAAAGTTAGTTACTTTTTATTATGTCCATTTCAGATCATTAAAAGCTCAATGATTACAGTAAATAGCTGAGCCTGTGTCAAAAAATAATAAAAGATGATCATCAACCATTAGAGGACATATTTGCATATGGTCCTGGAAGCCTCTGGAAGGAGGGGGTAGGGCATGGGCAGAGAGGAGCTAAGGACACACAGCCTACCTGAATTTTCCTCGGGCTCTAATACTAGGTTGGACCACAGAGGGAGTGTCGGCCAGACTGCAAAGTTCACAAATCAGTGATAAAATTTCTTGGGGGAAAAAAGCTTTGATGTACATCTATGGGGAAAGACTTTATTGTTGGCTTCTCTGAGGCAGTAGGACCCTCAGGCTATATAGGGGATAAGTACAAATCAAGGACCAAGGCAGGTCTGAATAAATAGAGCCAGTGTTTTGCTTCTGATATGTTTACTTACTGTATCAGGCTATGATCTGATTCTAGAGATTGAGGTTAGGGCTCTCATGCTAAGGGCTATCATGAAATAGACTATTATACCACATAAACAGTGATGCTAAAGGGTGAATTCCTTGTCTATATCTGTCTGACATAACTGGTCAGTGCTTCCAAAATGCTTGCCAGGAAAGCCTCTGTGATTTGTCCAGATTAACATCATCTAAAACCCCCCAGAGAAGAGATGAGATAGTTCCCCTTCTCTCTTAAGTTTCAGAAGTCAGAAATTAATTGTTCTTTCTAGTGTTCAGCCAATAACTCTTTTTATAAGAAATGTTTTATAATGTTCCCTTTTTATCCTAAAATGACACTTTAGATAGTATATCCTATGTTATAATATATTTTTTAATGTTTTATTTTATTTTTGAGAGAGAGAGAGAGTGGGGGAGGGGTAGAGAGAGAGGGAGACAGAGGATCTGAAGTGGGCCCCATGGTGACAACGGAGAACCCAACGTGGGACTCCAACTCACGACCTGTGAGATCATGACCTGATCTAAAATTGGTTGCTTAACTGACTGAGCCACCCACGTACCCCTAATATTTTTTTTTTAAAAATCAGTACAATGATCTGGTTTCATAATAGGAGAAAGAATAAAATGAAATATTATACGTTTAATATGAAAAAACTCAGTCATGACTACAGAAGAAAATAAAATGAAGTGGTGAGATGTTTTCATCTATATACCTAGAATTCCTAACATATGACTGTTGTAAGTGCAGACTGATACAGGTATGTTGAATTGGTTGTACTGGTGACTTGAATCTCTCAAGTGACAGTGCTGTCAGGACATGATTCTATAAAATTATAGACAACTTTTGGTTAAAGTCCAGGAAAACAAAATAAAATCTTCCCACTATTTGCTTAGTACTGGCGTTCCTGGAAAAAGTACCTCAGGGAAAACCATACAGAAACACATTGTGCTTACTATAAAATGTAGTTAGCTTCTAGGCTCAGATAATAAACAGATTTTTCATCTGTGTAAGTGACCAGTGGGATGTTTGAAAGTCATGTGGGCTGTGGGACGATTCTTTGTTAGTGGACTGCTTTGCATGCTGTAGAACATATCTTTGGCTATCTCTCTTGAAAAACTAGAGCCTACCCTCATTGTGACAACCCCAAATAACCCATGCTTTCCCAAAACACACCCTACAAGGAGGTACTACCACATGGAGAACCATTGGTCACTTGCTTCAATAGAATTTAAGTCTTTTTTTTCCTCTTTTCTTTAGTGGGAATAACATAGCTATTCATCTGCACTCATGTTTCAATGACTGCAGACTATATGTACTGCGCACGAAGGTTATTGCTAAGTGCCTCTTTAACCTTATAAAATGCCAGAGAAGACATTAAACAAAAATCTCTCTGTAAAACTGAAGTTGCTCTAAGAATGATTCAGCCATGGCAACAGTGAAAGTCAGTTTTTAAAAAGAAAAGTGTTCTTTGGCCAGTGTAAATTCCAGAAGGGAAAAAGAAAAAAAAAGAAAAAGCCATAGAGACCATCGTGGTCATTTTGAAGGCCAAAGAAATCTAAACCGGGTTTTATCCAAAACAAAAGTACAAATGCAAAGCAGTTTTTCAGAGGGTCAGTGGCTCTAACACAAAATTATACAGTCAAGTCCAGTTAGCACGAATCCAGCCAAAAAATCAATGTTACATATGTCCTGTCAGAATGACCCACACATAAATCTCCTAAGTGCCAGACATATTGATAAATCTACCAAGGACTAATGTTATCTGACTCTTTCACAGATAAGATGCCACATTTTTTGTAGCATTCATAGATTATTTTAGACAGGAATAAATTCCTAGAGGAAAAGAGGATAAGAAAAAGAAGATAAAGTATATGCTATTAAATACATTGAAATTTCTTTTTTCTGTATTGTTTGAAAAAGCACAAACTTAGTGACATTCTATTTTGTCAAGGTGGTTCTAAGACTCACTTAATCCATGAAAACAAAGTAGACAATATTTATGGGATATCAGGAAGCCTATATGCTCCAGTGACTACATTGATAGAATATCAGGACAGTGCCCAAATGGATAAAGACTTGGTTAGACACAAACAGTACAGATTTTAATGCTTTTTAAATTCTTGGCAAGCATTAATATTATTAAGAAATCTCAGAGCGTAGGTAAGGTTTTGAAAAGTTTTAAGATACAGACCCCTCAATATGTCAATATAGACAAAGAGTAAACATGTATATTTAGTTTACTAAAGATAGTATTACCTCAAATTCAAAAAAGTACTATTTTTAGATTTATAACATTGACAGGAATTTTAAAAAGTGATTCTCTTGCACAACAATGTGTGTATGCTTAATACTAATGAATTCTTGTTTTATTTTGTTTGTTTAAATGTTTATTCATTTTGAGACAGAGAGAGACAGGATGAGTGTGGGAGGGGCAGTGAGCAGGAGAAAATCCCAAGCAGGTTTCAGCTGTCAGCTCAGAGCCCCATGTGGAGCTCTATCTCAGGAACTGGGAGATAAGACCTGAGTGGAAATCAAGAATCATAGGCTTAACCAACTGAGCCACGCAGGCTCCCCAATACTAATGAACTCTTAAAAAAATGAGTAATTAAGGAGTGTCTGGGTGGCTCAGTCGGTTAAGTGTCAGACTTCACCAAGGTCATGATCTCACAGTCCATGAAGTTGAGCCTCATGTCTGGCTCTGTACTGACAGCTCAGAGCCTAGAGCCTGCTTCGGATTCTGTGTCTCCTCTCTCTCTCCCCCTCCCCCACTGCTCACTTGTGCTCTCTCTCTCTCTGTCTCTCTCAAAAATAAAACATTAAAAAAATTTTTTTTAATGAGTAATTAAGATTTTTTAAAAAGTGAACCTCTCGGGTCAAAATTCTGCACTTTTGAAATCTGAATATAGTTGACACTCAATGTTACATTGGTTTCACATGTACAATTTAGTAATTTGACAAGTTTATACATTATGCTATGTTCACAAGTATAGCTACCATCTGTCCTGTTACATTGCTATTACAGTATCATTGACTGTATTCCTTATGCTGTGCCTTTTATTCCCTTGACTTATTCATTTTGTAACTGGATGCCTGTATCTCCCTCTCCCCTTCACCCATTTTGCCCATCCCCATCCCAATCCCAATCCCCTCTGGCAACCTTCAGTTTGTTCTCTGTATTTATAGGTCTGATTCTGTTTTTGTTTATTTATTTGTTTTTGTTTGTTTGTTTTTAGATTCCACTTATGAGTGGAATCATATGGCATTTGTCTTTCTTAAGTCTGACTTACTTCACTTAACATAATACCCTCTAGGTCCATCCATGTTGTCTCAAATGGTGTGATCTCATCTTTTTAAGGCTGTATAATATCCCACTGTGTGTGTGTGTGTGTGTGTGCGCGCGTGCGAGCGCGTGTGCACGCGCATGTATCTCACATCTTCCTTATTCATTTGTCTACTGATGGACACTTAGGTTGCTTCCATGTCTTGGCTGTTGTATATAATGCTGCAATAAACATTGGAGAGAATATATATTTTTGAATTACTAAAACTCTGTACCTCTTAATAATTTTCTAAGCCCTGTGTGCTACATTGTAATCAGTATAGTACAATATTCATTGGAAAGTAAGCATTTTGAATTCAAGGATACGATTTTTTTGTTTATAACTATATCCACAGAGTCTAGAACATGCCTCTCAAAGGAGAAATTCACCATACTTGTTTAATAAATGTTGACTTTATTATTAAATATTACTTGTTTTTATAAGCTCCAGTGTTTTTGAGTGTATAATACAGTCAGTAATAAAATATATTTAATTGTTGGGATCAAGTGAGATAATGTGTATAGAACTACTTTACCAACTCTTTCTGTTATGGATTATTATTTTTACATGATGTTATTTTGATACATTTATCTTTTTTAAAAATAAAATCACAGATATTAATAAATGAGTAAAAGCCAAAAGAGTACCTGACTTCTCAATAACATTACACATTTCTTCAAACACTCTTATCTTTTAGTTTTCATGTCTTAGTGTCCAAGATTTCACTGACCACTCCTTCCCAATCTCTTTTGTTAGTTTTCCCTAGAACATTTTCCTCTGGAACTTGGTCTTGGATCCCCTTCTCCTCTCTCTTTATATTCTCTCTTTTGGTGGTACTGTTTATAACCATTACTTTATAAATCATCTACAGACTGAAGATCCCTCAATTATGTCCATTTCAAATGTCTCCTCATATACATATTTAACTGCCCACCTGACCTTTCAACTAGGATGTCTTACAGGCATATCAAAATCTATGTGGCTGCAACCAAATTCCTTTGCACCTTACCCCACCCCACCTAAGTTCACATTTGTTCTGCTTTCGCACTTCTCCAACTTAGGAGATGTCATCACATCTATTGATGTATCCATTCAGTTGCTCAAGTCAGAAACCTGGGAGTCATCCTTAATTTACTTTTCCTAATCTTCCTGCCTTCCCCCAGCCAATGCATCAACAGATTCCTTGAGTTTTCCTTCAAAATATCTTGAAATCTGTATTTTTATTCATCTTCTCTGCCAAGACTCTGGTACAATATAACCCCTTCTTCCTTGGAGGACAGCAATAGTGTCTGACTGCAATTCCTTCTGTCATAGTCTATTTAGTTACCAAGGGGAACAATTTGAACTTTAAATCATTTTGTCCTCTTTCATGCTCTCTCATTGCATTTAGAATCTAATCCAAACCCCCCTTGATATTTCCAATATGGTTCTAATGATTGGACTGCTACCTGTTTTTTTATCACCTTATTTTATGTCTCTCTTCTCTTCCCTCCTCTATTCCAACCACTGTGGCATACTCTCTGATCTTTTCACAAACAAATCTATTTTTATGTTTTAGGACTTTTATACATGATTTTGTCTTCCCCCAATACTCCTTGAAATGGCAGGATCCTTCTCATTCCTTAGTCTTCAGCATACGTATCTCTCCTAAGAAAAGTACCTCTTATTTCTTTATCTAATCAGCCCCATTCCTTATTGTTCTTCATCACTGTACACCTTGTTTTCTCCATAAGACCAAGTATTATTTGAATTTATTTGTTTATTTGTTTACTTACTTACTTACATAATGCCTATCCCCCTAACTGTAGTCTAGTTCTTATAGGGCAGAAATATGTCTATTTTGGCTATTATATATCTGGAAGAGAACCTGGAATCTCAGAACTAAGTTTCCTAGGACACTTCATTTTTTTTTTCAGAAAACTTAGCTCAGTTTGTAATTATACAGTCATTAGAGTGATCATTTCAATCATGCCTGTCTGTTCCACAAACAGAAAGCTCCCATGAAGACAGAAACTATGTCTGATTTTGGCCACTTAGTACATAGCACAGGGCTCACATATAATAATACTTAGTGCATACTTCTTAAATTTTATTGACTGAATAGTAACTTTAGAGTATTTAGAAGGAAAATTTTACCAGATCAACAACCTTATATCAAAAGCAGCAGATTCTGACCTGACCATGTTTAATGCACTGTATTGTTCTCTTTACTCTTGGAATGGGCGTATCATTTAGTTTCCATTATCATAAATCTCTTTAAAGTGATACTTTTAAAAATTGTGTTTAAACATTCTTAAATATAAAAAATTTTCCTTAAAGAATTCTAACAACTGCCTATGTTCATAAAACCATAGTGTGAAAACCTCTGCTGAACAATGTCCTTCAAAACTAAAAGGTTGTATGACTTTGATAGTTAGGCTTCTTGTATTGCCTATAAAGAAAATATGAACTGTTATACTTAGTCTCCATGAGTTCCATTCTGGATTATAGAGCAGTCTCCCTTCATGAAAAGAAAAGGAAGGTGGGCATCCTATTTATCCTAAGTCTCGTATTTTATTATGGAAGTGGTAGCCCTGCAAATTCAAATACTGTGGAATGTACTTTAGAGCCTGATAACTTTAAAAATGAAATTTGTCAAGCTTATGTTCAAGTAGTTCAATGGAGGATTAAAAACTATATTACTGAACTCAGGTCCCATGAAAAATGCCACCTCTTATATTCCAAGGGACTTAGAGTTTGAAGTTGCTGGAATCAGCTAGCACTTTGCTTTATTCCAAGGAGATGAAACCTCAGAGCTCCCTTCACCATAAATAAATGTGCACTAACTACATTATCACATCATTGTTTTAAGTCTGTGCTTTGCGAATTACCATATTATAGTTAAGATCGTGTTTAACAAAGTCTCTGTAGCATTTCTGGTCCCTGAACTCTGCTAAATAATGAGCTGTGAAGGGATCCTTGAAGAATCGGTAACATTTACATAGGTGGCAGAAGAGGAAAGAAAGATGCTTGGAACAGGCAATGAACAAAGTATGTTTGTAGGTTAGTAAAAATACTGACCTATGTTGCTCAGAGGGAATATGTGGGAAGAAAGAAAAAATAAGGTAGGCTAGTAGGGAGACCAGTGAAGATCTTGAAAAGCAAGCAGAATTATAAAATTGACCTAGTGGGAGATAGGGAGTCACTGAAGGTTATTAAGCAAGTGAATAAATGCTCCAAAGTCATGTAGAGCCCTCTTTGCGTTTTTCATGGTACCAGACTTTGTTTGAAAATGGTCAGAGTTATGGATCTGATAAACAGAATTGTGAAGCAATGCTTACTAAAAGATATGTATACATACAAACTTCTCAGCACATAATAGATCCTCATTATGTGTTAGCTCCCAACCTTCCTCTCTAAGACTTTTGTGCCTTTGGGTTAGTTAGTTTTGCTGCAGTGCATGGTCATTTTCCCTGAAATAAAGTAGCTATAACATGATACTTGTCATTTGTCTATCTTACAAAAACCTTTTGTAAGAGAGAGCATCCAAACATGAATATGATCATCAAATTCCTGGAGGCAATATGGCTAAAAGAGATGCGTTTTGTGCAGCTGTTAATTGTTATGCCAAAGATTCTATACCCAACATATTTTAAGGAAAAAGTTGAATAATTGATGAAAATATAAGCATAATTCAGAGTTAGATATTCAATTATAGTTCAAGTATGCTTGGGAATCATTAAGGCAAATGGAAATTTCAATTGTAAATAACTGTCTACCAAGGTCTAGCATTTAGGATTCTCACCCTGGAGAAGTCCTGAAAGAATAATCTGATGTGGAAATCTCAGAGGTTTTTAGGAATCATATCTATCCATACTGAGACTTTAAAACTCTCAACTCTCTTCCCATCCTGCTTAGCTATTACAGTGCAGCCATGAAACCATGGCAGATAGTACCTCGACTGAGACCTAGAGGTCCAGGTGTGTCAGGTGTAATTGCCACTGGGGTGATGACTAAGCACACATGAGCCATCTCAACTTGGGGTCCCATCCAACTGCTCTTTTGAATGCCTTTCTCAACTACCATATTTAAAGTTGTTTTCTTTCTGCCATAATACATCTGAGGAATGACTGCCCCTTGAGCCCAGGAGCATCTGCTCATTGCAGTCATTCACACATAGTCTGGAGAACAGTGTTTGTGAAGTCAGGCTTCCCTAGAAAAGATGGCATCAGAGCAATCTATTTTCGTGAACTCATCTGCCAGTCTCCCTCCCTTCATGAATATCAGCAGTAAGGCCTGACCGTGGTATTGCCAATGTCTGTGAAGCCCAACATCTCTCTGAAGTCTTAAGGTTGTCTGACTTCCACTTGTCTGCTTGAGATTCTGTGCTGATAACTATGGGGCGATCTCAGCTGCTGGCCTGTTCTGACAGCCAACTTAACCCTTCAGTTCTGAAAATGCCTCTTTCTCAACTTCCAACATTATGACTGATGTAGCCAGCCACTGCTATGTATAAAATGGCTTAGTAGTGCCACTAGTAAAATAAAGCTGCATCACAAACTGTGCTACATACCCGTGGCATGTGCATATTCTCAAATTACCCATCAAATCCACAAACACTACTTGACCATCTACTGTATGCACTTGGGGTTGATTAACCCCTGGTGTGCCAATAGGCCTGGTGCCTAGGCCTTCTTGCTCTTCAAAGGCCATTGACAACATTTAAGAACTGAAGAAGCAAAAAAAACAAAACAAAACAAAAAAAAAAACAAAAAACCCCACAAACCATTGATTCTAAAATATAAAAAGAAAAAAACCCTGAAAATTGTAAAGTAATAAATGTTTAAATGTCTACAAAAGTTAATATTGCTCCAGCTTTGTTCATTGTTAAGGTTCATGTCCATCATGTCCATTAAAATTTTATGACCATTGAAAACAATTTGTAATTTAGATTATTTTACTTTGCAAGAATTCCTGGATGTGCATTATGAGCTGAGACTAGAGAAATTAGAGCTAATCATAAAGTGTTTGGCTTATCACCAAATTTCAAAAAAAATTACAAATATCTTTAAAATTTTACAGTAAAATACAGTAAAAATGAGCCATAGTGTGACTGCTAAAATTTAACATGTTTCAGATGACATGGAGTGGGGCCTCTAAGAAGTTTCTCAGTCTTACAGTGACATTAAGGCAGCTCTATATCTGTATGTGGTCCTAAGAAACACAAAGGTGAATAAAACTATACCTGCTTTCAGGGAGCTCACAGTCGAATAAGAGTCGCAAATACTGAAACAAACATGTGAAATACAGTGTGATGAGTGTTAAGATGAATAATCTAGCCAGGCAAAAAAGAAGTTTGTTAAAACATGATTCTGTAAGAGGTACTGCCAACTTGGTTTGACCAAGTTGTACTCCAGAATTTCTGGAGTCCCCTGTGAAGTTATCTCTGTATGTGGTTATTTAATATGGAATCTTATAAAGACCAAAAGAGGATTCACTGAGAATCCTTCAAAGATGGATGAAAGATCCATCCTTCAAAATGAAACAGTGCCTGTATTACTATGCCTTAACTTGAACATAAATCCAAATACCTGTAAAGTATATGTGTTGTGTTTTGATAAACATTTCCCATTCTCCTCCTTGAGGAGCTAATTTTGATTGACAGTTGATAGAGCTTAGGGGGTAGTCTCCCTTCCCATCCATGTGCATATGGAGATTTTCCTTCCTAAGTTTTATTAATATATTTATGTGTTCCACATAATTCTTGCCCCACAGTGTTCTGTCATGAAATTGTCTTTGTGTTAGGGTCTTTATTTGTATCTTAAATATATTTCCAAGTTTCTGTTATATTTCTCAAGGTTTGCTCCAAAACTAATAAAGTAACAAGCCATCTTTTAAAATATTTACTGTGTGTTGCTCTATGCTATACATATACATTTCATCTAGTTCTGATATCTTTTCCATGTGGGTATTAATATCTCCATTTTACAGATGAAGAAAAATTGTCTCAGAATTTGTGTTACTGTTCATGGCCACATGGCAAATATCTTGAGCAAGATCTAGCTCCCTGCTGTTAATTCCCACCATCTTTTCACTACAGGATATCTCCTCCCAAATCTTTATCACATGTTTCTTATCAGATTGGTGTTTTCAGTACTTTCTATAGGGTGCCAGCCCCATGTGAGAACCTCCAATAACTGCCAGATAGGTCACCTTCCACTCAATGTTTCTGCCCTTTGCATTTTGACCACAATGAGAGTTCTTTCTGTCCAGAGTTTCTTTTATGCTTTTAATACAGGAAGAGTTAAATAGATCTCCTCTGGGCAAGAATAGTCATTTACTTGCTGGAGTCTCAGCTGGAGACAAATTTTCTCCCACTGTACAGTGTCAGGGCACTTCTTGTTTAATGCCATTGAGTTACTTCTCCTAACAGCCTCTCATAAGTCCTATTGTTCTGTTTTTTCCTTTCCAATACTAGATATACTGCTGAATTAGAGAGACAAGCTCAGAAGGCTATGGACACAAAAGGAAAGGGTGCCAATTCATGTGGTTTCTTTGTTGTGGGGTCCTTACTGCTATTTACAGATTATTCTATTTACTTGATAATATAATTGCTCATAGTTTGCTCTCAGTTAACAAGTCTGTATTAATTGATTTCTATAGCAGTCTGCTCCCTTTAATGCACTTTGCAAAATGTCTGCTATTTACTTAGTGTTAAGGATGGAATGGCTTCTTTCTAATCTGTATGCTCTGTCCTATGTCTGTTTTTTCCCTTTCTGTATAATCAGCAATCTGTTTGCTGTTTACTGCAGCAGTGGAAAGGGTTATAATTTGTTCCCTTTAGTGGGAAGAGAAAGTTGCTGATTGGGATCATAGTTGAACATGAATCTTTTATAGGACAGAAATGTGTACAACGTGTTTAGTGATTAAACATTCCTCAGAGGGTGGTCTGGTTTACTTTCTTGACTCAAAATCTTGTGCATTATACAAAGTTAGTTCAATATTAGGAAAACAATTAGTATACTACTTCCTACCAATAGGTCAGGAAAGAAAAAAAAACATTTGGTAATTTCAATAAAATTAGAGAAATTCTAGAAAAAAAATTTACATTCATATTTTTTTAAATCTTTCCAAAATCACATATGAATTTGCGTTAACATGTGTTGTTTCTATAACATCTCAAATCAATGGCTGACTTCATTCTTAATAGTATCCAGTTAAAATCAGGTGGAAAACAAAAATGTTGTTATTTTCATTGTTATCTAATTGTTCTGGAAGTGCTAATCAAAGCCATAAGATATGGAACCAAAATAAGGTGCATCATTATTATAAGGGAAATGCAAAATTATCTTTATTTGCATATGGTATAATTATATACAGAGAAACGCAGAAAAGGATGAAATGGAGAACTATGAGAATTAACAAGAAAGTAAAATGAAATGTATTGATGCAAGATGAATACACAGCCCCCTCCTCTCACCTCATAAATGACCCAGGAACACAGGCATTATTATTATCATCAGCAGCAGCATCAAATGTGGTCTCTCACGAGTCTCCCAGCCAGTGATGCTACTGCTGTGGATGAATATGGTAAAGATGGACCGTGTCCTGAGCATCAAACCACAGTGCAAGCTCAAATTCCAAGGTCCCTTCATCAAGATTGTCACCATCACCCTAAAACTTGGCAATCTGACGGACCAAATGCATGTTTTAAAGTGAAGAACCTGGCACCGTATTGAAGCAAAAGGGGAGTTTGATTAATCTGTGATGTTCTAGCCTTCCAGTTACAATCCCAGTGAGAAAAATAAATACACATTTACAGTCCAACTTGCATTTGGCACCTCTGACAACAGTGGAAGCAGCACGACCAGAGGCAAAACCAGAAAACATGGATCCAAACTAGGTATGTTTTAATGGCCAGCAGAAAATAATAAGCCACATGTTGTATAAATCAATAAAACACATTTACAAATACATCACAGACAGAAACATGAACAGTGTCTAAATCTCTCAGTTCCTCACCTTGGGAGGACACTGAAGTTAACTGATGGATGATGGTAGGACACTGCAGGTGAAGTTCAGAGACTGTAGGAGAATAACAATTAAAAGATGATGAACTTCTGTATTAGTTAGCTCAAGCTGCCATAAAAACACCACATACTGGGCAGCTTAAACAGCAGACATTTATTTTCTAACAGTTCTGTCCATGATTAGGGTGCCAGTAAATTTAATTTCTGGTGAGAGCCCTCTTCTTGGCTTGTAGACAGTTGCCTTCTTGCTATGTGCTCACATGGCTTTTCCTTTGTACTCATATGGAGGGAGGGAGAGAGAATGAGATCCAGAGAGAGAGAGAGAGAGAGAGAGAGAGAGAGAGAGAGAGAGAGAATGAGATCCATTTCTGGTGTCTCTTGCCCTTCTCATAAGAGCACCAATGCGGTTGGACTAGAGCCCTGCTTTCCTAATTTCATTTAACCTTGATTACCTTCCTAAAGGAGCTATCTCCAAATACAGCCACATGTGGGGGGGGTAGGGTATGGCTTCAGTATATTAATGGAGGACATAATTAAGGCTATGATAGCTTCTTTATGTGAGGAAGACAATGCAGAGTAGTAATTCAACTTCTGCTTTAGTCACAGCTCCTCTGGGATTTCTTTCTTTACCCTTGGGGTAATTATAAGGAAAATCTCCCTGTAGAGGCAGCATGCAAGCAATGGAACATTGGATTGATGAATCTATTATATCTTGAGATTAAATTTATCTTAATAATGTTTAAAAATAAATTGATGATTGATGATGTCTCCCAGGTCTTTCCTTCAAATTACCCTTTCCTATGTGTATCTGTCTCTCTCTCTCTCTCTCTCTGTCTCTCTCCCTCTCTCTCTCTCTCTCTCTCTCTCACACACACACACACACACACACACACACACAACATAATGATGATGTGGTAGTCATGAATAAAAAGCACATAGTAACTGATTGACCTAGCACATTGAAATTTTGCTGCTTTGTTTTCTTAAAGGGGACTAAGCTAGTTACTGTTGGTTTGTTTAGTAAAACTGAACTGAGATTAAGAGATGTTTAATGCATGGTTAGTTTGGTTAATGTATTTCATCTGATGTGTTTTTGTTTTTGTTGTTGCTGTTGATGTTATTGTTGTTATTGTCACAAGATTACAACTATTGCTGTGGCTTAAACTCATGTGTCTTAATGAATGCCAGTGGGTTAAGTTGGTGTTGCTGCTGAGGGCTGTGTTGGCCCCTTATCTCTACATTGTTGTGAAAGTTATGATTTATTTAAATGTTGGAAAACAAATGTAAAGATATATTTTTCCATGTAAATAAATAACATTTATCATTGGAAGGGACGTCCTTAGTAACAGTCAAGCCTAGATTATCCTTTCACTGAAGAAGAATCAGAGAGAAGATGAACCTACCAAAAAGCACCTACTGTTTTTCCACAACTCCTAACCTCCACTCACTTCTAGCACACTTACCCCCAGGTACAGTGGCTTTAGTTTGGAATCATGGAGAGTAAATCAGGCTGCAGAATCATTAGGAGAGAGGGTAACCAATTTTTAGGTAGAGAAGGAGAGAAGGGGGAAATGTGAGAAAGACTCTTCAGATAATCCAGAAAATAGTCATTTAGACTATGGATATGAACTTTTTTTATGATATAAAAGACCAGTCCAATCCTGTTTAATTATGTAACATCTTAAGAAAAAAATATATAAAGCTCCAAAACTGAATTCTGTTTTGTTACATTTGCTAAACTGCAGAGGTTACCACTGTTATTTTGTCATCAGAAAGTTGATTTTAAAATAGGCTTCATCTGTGAAATATATATTTCATGACTAAACTGTGTTTTCTTTGGTTGACTTTAGCTCAGGGTATGAAGATAACACAACTGAGTATTCTTTTAAATGCCAAATCAATAGCCTTTCTATATTCCACCACTATAAATACATGCATACCTACATACAATTAAGTAAAAAATATATAATTTGGAAATCTCATTTTCAACTCCAATGAAGAGATAAACTACAAAAGAATAGCCTTAATGTTAGGAAAATATGTGAAGCTTATATGAAGAGAACTATAACGCTCTATAACTATATGGTTTTTTAATAAAAAGATGCTTATACTAAGAAGAATAAATAGCTTTAAGGTATCAATCATTCCCAAATCAATTATAGTTTTGATGAAAATTCCAATGAATATTTTCCATGTTGACAAAATGTTTCTAAAGGTACTTTGAAAGAATAAAAAGTTGGTATAATAGAATAGAAAATCCAGAAATAAACCCACTATTTTATGGTCAATTAATCTTTGGCAAAGCAGGAAAGAATAGCCAGTGGGAAACAGACACTCTTCAACAAATGCTGTTAGGGAAACTGGACAGCAGCATGCAAAAGAATGAAACTGGACCATACACTTTCTTACACCGTACACAAAAGTGAATTAAAAATGAATGAAAGACCTAAATATGAGACAAGAAACCATCAAAATCAGAACACAGGTAACAACCTCTTTGACATCTACAGTAGCAACTTCTTACTAGACACATCTCTGGAGGCAAGGGAAGCAAAAGCAAAAATGAACTATTGGGAACTCATCAAGATAAAAAGCTTCTACACAGCCATGGAAGCAATCAACAAAACTAAAAGATATGCAGATGGCTAACACACATGAAGAGATGTTCAACATCTAAAATTAACAACACAAGAAACAATAAGTGTTGGCAAGGATGCAGAGAAAGGGGAACACTTTGGCATTGCTGGTAGGAATGAAAACTGTTGCAACCACTCTGGAAAACAGTATGGAGTTTCCTCAGAAAGTTAAAAATAGAACTACCCTAGGATCCAGCAATTGCACTACTCTGTATTTACCCAAAGGATACAAAAATACTGACTTGAAAGGATACATGCACCCCGATATTTATAGCAGGAAATGTTTTTTAAAGAGAGAGATTCATTCTCAAATAAATGCATACATAAAATTGGATTTGTTAATATAGAGGTGATGGGTGGATTTGACCAGGATAGGTTTGGTGGAGTAGTATGAATGAGCATCTTATCAGAGTGGGTTCAAAAGAAAATTGGAGGTAGAAAATGAACAGTAACAACTATATTGAGTAGATTTGCAATAAAAAGGAGCAACCAGTGAGTGGTGGATAAATTTATGTCTTTCTCTTTTTTTAAGAAAAGAATTATTATAGCATGATTTTTGGTGGTGGTGGTGGTGGTGGTGGGAATGATCCATAAAAGAAGGAAGAATTAATGATGCAAAAGAGAGAAGACATAATAGGGGCAAAGTCTTTGAACATGCTGATGGTGGCTGGGATGTTAGGCAAAATAGGACTATCTTCATCCCATGAAAAAGATTTATGATTATATGAAAAAATTAAAATAAGATAAAAATAGAATAGATTAATATAGGTAAGGAAAGGGTAATTCTTTTTTTTTTTAAGTATTATATGTACATTAATGAGAAAAAAATGCATACCTGTTAAATATCTGATGGATAACTGGATAAATTATGGTAAGTTTATTAAATAGTATCTAATGTTCTAAATAATGAGTACAAATGTCTTACCATGACCAAAACATACCATTCATAAATATATATGACCAAGATTAAGGAACAAAAAGCAAGTTTCAGAACACAATATTCATAGTACTATCTCACTTATTTAAAGAAACAAAGGACACATAAACATTTTTGTATATATACATTGAAAGTCTTTGGGAAAGTACACAAAAAACTTTATATTGATCACATAGAGGGAGGGTGAGAGAGTGTCTACCTTGTACTTTGGATCCTTGTGTGCTATTTGAAGTTTTAAACAGAAACATCTGTTGAATTTATAATTAAACATGGTAAGGAAAAAAGAGATATACTGGGTAGATTCTACCAAAATATACAAAATTAACACTTCCCCCAAAAATTAAGTAGAAGGGAAAATGAACTGGAAACACATACACACACTCATACACATGAAGACACTGAGTTAAAATGAGCAAATTGCATGGCTAGTAATCCATCTACTCAACACTGAAATGTATTTGTTTGTTCATTAGTTCGTTACTATGTACCCAACAATTTTAAATAGTGTGTATGCAAATATAAGCATGAAACACTGTCTGTTCTCAGGGAGCTGCCAATCCAGTGGAAGGTACAGCGTAAATATGAAATTATAGTTCAAAGTGATAATGCCTACACATGAAAAGGATGGGCAGACATAGGGAACACATGTACGCTGAATTTCTAAATACACCTAGGCTGAGATCCAACAGGCAAGTGGGAGTTATCCAGAGAAGAAAGAACATTCCAGGTAACAACAATAACAAGTGCAAAGGCCCAGAACAAGTAAAGGTGTCACATGCTGAGAGAGCTGCAAATTAGAGAGCTACAAATTAGTTTCATTGATGTGTTCCCAATATATATCACAATGCCTGACACATAATACTTGTTACATAATATATTTAACCGAATGGGTTTGGCTGAGCATAGGGTCACATTGGGGGGAAAAGGAGAGGTTGCAAATATTTCATACAAATGACAAGCAAATTCAAGAAAGATATATCAATTAAAATAAAACAATAACTAGATACCATTTAACTTACCAAAATATTAAAACAAAAGGAGACGCCCAGTGTGACTGAGAGTGACATCTAACTGCCAATACTGTTGTGCATTTTCAGTGACAGATAGGTTGAACACTTGAGGAAAGAAAGTTTTGCAGAATAAATCAAGAGCTTTAAAAATGTACATGCTTCTAATCTAACAATTCCTCCGTTGGGCAACTCTCCTGAAGAACTTTCAGTTCCAGAAAAAAAAATGCTCAAATCTGTTACAAAAATATCAATTTCTGCAATACTTTCAGCAAGTCAGAAGTAGAAATAACCTGTCATAAGAGTGAAGAATATTCAAGTAAATTATCCATTCTGCATCATTAAAGAGGATACTTAAGGAAAGTTTAAAGTTCTCTGGAAAGACCTTTGTTGTTATGTAAAAATGTAAATTATAAAAATGAAACATACATTTTTTAAAAATGAGGTGCTGTAGGCTAGAGAAAATGAAGCAAAATGTTGACTGTAGTGATGTTACATGGGAGAACTACAAGTGACACTTTTTCTTTCTTCTACCTCTCTATAATTTCCAAGTTTACTATACATAAGAAAGCCACCACATACGCTAAAACAAATTTTTTTTTCATATGTAGTAATTATCCTACGTTGAAAATACTCACTTAGAAATGGTGCCCTGAAGCCTGGAATATGGAGTAGTGGCTTTGATAGTTCTGTTCTCTTCATGTTAGTTTTTGTCTGCTTCCCACAATTAATTTGAAGGTAAGCCTTTAACATTAAAATAGGATTGTTTATACATGGGGAGAAAAGTGAAGGAGGGCTAGTTAGAATGGGTCTGGCTTTGTAGTCAGCCTTACTAGAGAGGAAATTCCTGAGAACAGTGAGTGATCTATATTCAGAGTTCCTAGGGGCCTGTAGAAAGAAAGGGCAGCTGATAATGTGGATCCTGTGACATTGCAATATGGTAAAAGCAAGAATGATTGACTATCTAGATTTTAACTAATATATCATAGATTCAAATCATCCAATAAACTCATTTTCAATAATGAATATGTCAGTTAATTGTAAGTTTTTCTTTATTCAAGATAATTCTTTACCACATTTCCCCCCTCTTTTTATCCCATCATAAAATTCCAGTAAGGGTTGCACATTTCAGGTGAATGAATTGCAGTTCTTATTGTATAGTTCTCTTTGTCTAATAAAAATGAACTTTTTCTTGGTACTAAGTGTTCTTTGTATATCAAGGAAATTAGCCCCTTGTTTGGCAAATAAGTTCCTTATTTGCTCTTACTTGATCACTTATCTTTTGACTTTGTTTACAATTTTTTTTTTGCCATGCAGAAATTTCCAATGTATAATTTTCTTAAGCTATACTCATGAGTGCAAAAAATAAAAATATAGTAATATTTTCCTTTGTTTTTGAATATTTACCTTTCCAGCAACCCCTCTGCACCCCTCTTGTTCCACGTGATAACAGGTGGATTTTATTCACTTGTATAAATCCAGTTACTTCAAGTTTAAATTATGGCAACTCAGGACTTCACTCCCTTACCTGTTTGTCCCTAAAGAGGCATATAAATTCTGGGGATCTTCTAGAGGGTCATGGTGTTGGCAGAATGTGATTAGTCCCTCAGTTGGGTTCTGTTCATGTTTGCATCTTTTGTGATGGCTATTAACACCTATTGATGGTTGGCTTCACTAAAATGGCTGTGGTCCCCAGTTGTACAGTATAGTCCATGCTGCCATCTGCTGGTATTTCCTCTAGTTACAACTGTGAGACCTCTTCAGGTCCCCTAGCTCACTCTAGGAATTTATAGCTATATACTTTTCAGGGTAATTTAATCTCTTTTACTCTCCGGGGCTACAAAAAGTTGGTGGGATTGCCTCAGCTTCTCCATACAGGCATCCCAGTTGCTCCCACTCTACTGTGGTGATGCCAACTAGGACTCTTGTGAAGAACTCTCCTGCTTAGACTTCCAGATAGGAAGCCAGGTACAGGTCTTTTCTAACCTTCTTTCTCCTACCCTTCAGAGAATTTTTATTTTGTTTTGGGAAAACAAAAATTGATTTATTGTTCTCCATATTTTTTTGTCTTCAAACTGGTCCATACAAAGGCCAAGAAATTGACACAATTCTCTTTGACTACCCTAAGGTTGTCTTTCTTCTTTGCGTCAATGCTTAGATTGACACAGTAGTGCAAAGGGAGCACAGGAAATAATCTACCTACTTACATTTAACGATGTCATCCTATACCAATTTTTATGTAGAAAAACTTGTCCATCCTCCTGCTCTTGCTTCTGGGCTTAGGTCATGGTTATTCTAAAGTCTTTTTCACCTCAAGATTTTGCAGAATTTAATCTGCATTTTCTTCTACTATTTTTATAGACTGACATTTTAAACATTTAAATCTTGGACTTAATCTGATATTTATTTTGGTGTACACAGTAAGACAGGAACCCAGTTTACTGATTTCTCAAAATGATACTGTAGCAATATACTAGTTTGAACTTCTTGGAACAAGATTTAGCCTGAAATGCTCTAAGATGTGAGGAGTAATCACTGATTTCATGACTGAACCTGTCTTTAGACTTAGAGAATCGTTGTCACATTTGCTTATCAGGATATGTAGAGAGGTATAAAGAATACCCATAAATTGGTCCTAACCCCTCGTGATTATAAAAATCTTCCTGTAGGATTCCAGTACAGTTATATTTGAGAAGTGTAAGGTTATAAGCCCATCATTATGGCAAAAGAGAGCATAAGTGGGCTTCATGTGACACAATTTCCTGTCGAGCAGTGTGGAGTGTGCATCCTCATCACCTGGATGGCTTGTTGAAACTCACGTTGCTGTCCCCTCGCTCAGAGTTTCTAATTTAGAAGGTCTGGAGTGATGCCTAAGCATTAGCATTTCTTAACATTCCGGGTTTAAACTGATGTTGCTGGTCCAGAGACCACAGTTTGAAAGGAGCTGCGATAGGGTATAGAAAGGACTTTTGGGGAAAAATAACTCTTGTCTTTTATGGGGGCAGAAATTATCTGCATCTACATTTTTACTGGTGCTTCTCATTTTCCATTGGAATTTTTTGAAAAGATTATAAATAAAAAATTATATGTTCAGCATTTATTATTTATGTAAACTTATTATTTAAGAAGTGATTTAAGGTGCAATGAAAGAAAATATAAAAATATGGAAAGAAGGTGAAAAAATTAGAACATGAGTAAAATACTGTTTGGAAAGATAAAATTAAAAGGGTAATGTACATATGTACTATGCTGATGTTGAGCTATAAATTTGGCTAAGCTTTCTAGCAGTGAACAGGGAAACAAAATCATGATAAGATTTATAGTGCTCCTGAGATGAAAACAAGCCAGGTGCTTCAGATAAAAATACTTATCCCTATCCTGACATCAGAGGAGAACTTCCTATATGTTTACTTTCAAAGATGATGCTATACAACACTGAGAATAACATCTCTCATCATTTTTGTTGCAATGAAGACAAATGTTCTGTTGATCAAATTTAGGCTCAATTAGTAACATTAATATACTAGGTCATTTGGTCACTGGATCATTTGGAGTTTCGTTTCTTTTCTTTCTTTCTTTCTTTCTTTCTTTCTTTCTTTCTTTCTTTCTTT